>NC_057803.1:265394065-265395701 GCF_018294505.1 Triticum aestivum | reverse complement strand
TGAGTACAAATGTACCCAGCAAGACTTACATCAGAACTATCTACATATGCATCATTATCAACAAAGGGGATGGTGGGGTTTAACTGCAGCAAGCCAGCTTTGACTCGGTGGCTATCCTGAACTACGACTGCAAGTAACTCTTTTGAGGTGGCGCACACGAGTCCACATATTCACCATATCAATACACCACTATGGATCCGCTCCCGTCTCCCTACGAGAACGCCATCCATAGCACTCACGCTTATCTTGCGTATTTTAGAGTATCCACTTTCACTTGTCTATGAACTGATATAAGCAACCCAGAAGTCCTTTACCGCGGACACGGCTATTCGAATAGATGATGTTAACCCTGCAGGGGTGTACTTCTTCATACATGTTTCCACCACTTAGCTTCTGCACACGACATGTGCTCGGCAGACTTCAAGCGAAAGCCGACGTGGGTGTAGACCACGACCTACCTAAACACTCAAGTCTCTAGTCCAGGTTTATCGCCTATTCAGGTTCCATCCATGAGGAGATCCGGCCGGAGTTTCGCTCACAGCCCCAAACGATGTGAACAGGGTTCCATGACACCAAACGGGCGCCCGGTATACCCGGCCACGTGCCTACCGCATCACAGCCCACCCCTACGGTCAGCGCTGTCCACGGCCTCCAGCATACTACAAACACCAGAAACTACTTGCAACTCCTGGACAGAGGACAAGGGTGAATAAGAAGTCGAGCGGGGTCATATTTCAGGGCCCAATGCATGGTAGTAGCTGAATCATGGATCACAAACACAGAACTCAGTTCCTAAGGACGGCTTCAATGAGACAACCCACCATTTACTCCTACATGGCCTCTCACCGCTACCTTTACCAAATCGTGTTCACACACTTAGCTCACACACAGTAGGACATGTTCACACGCCTCTGATTCATCCCCGATGAATCAGACCTGACTCAACTCTAAGCAGTAGCAGGCATGACAATCAAGCATGAATGAGTAGGCACAACAGGGCTCAAACAACTCCTACTCATACTAGTGGGTTTCAATCTATTTACTGTGGCAATGACAGGTCATGCAGAGGATAAAGGGGTTCAGCTACCGCAGCAAGTAACAGTTGAATCGTTGTTATCCTAATGCAGTAAAAGAGAGCAGGAGCGAGAGAGTGGGATTGTATCGGAATGAACAAGGGGGTTTTGCTTGCCTGGCACTTCTGAAGATAACATTGAGTCTTCATCAGTGTCAACGATCACATCATCGGTATCGCGTCTATCGAGAGGGGACAAATACCGGCAACACAGAAAGGAACACAATCATTGCAATGCACAATATGATGCATGCTCATGACATGGCAATAAGAATGTGTTTTGAGCTAATGCAACTAGCAACAGATTAAATGAAGTTGGTTTGAATATAGAATTCAAATTCAAACTCCATATGTGATTAAATAAGTGCCCTTTATATGATTTGTGCTAAACAGCAGCTATAAGTTGTTCTAACATGCATGAAAATGGTACAGATGGATTCCTTGAATTTTTCTGATAATTTTTCATATATAAATTATTTAATTTGGAGTTACGGTTGAATTTCTATGAATTTTAGAAGTTTTAGGCATTTTCTGGAATTTCCTGAATATAAATAAATCCAGAAA
>NC_057803.1:265301179-265394055 GCF_018294505.1 Triticum aestivum | reverse complement strand
GGCTTCAATGAGACAACCCACCATGTACTCCTACATGGCCTCTCACCGCTACCTTTACCAAATCGTGTTCACCACTTAGCTCACACACAGTAGGACATGTTCACACACCTCTGATTCATCCCCGATGAATCAGACCTGACTCAACTCTAAGCAATAGCAGGCATGACAAACAAACATGAATGAGTAGGCACAACAGGGCTCAAACAACTCCTACTCATACTAGTGGGTTTCATCTATTTACTGTGGCAATGACAGGTCATGCAGAGGATAAAGGGGTTCAGCTACCGCAGCAAGTAACAAATGACTCGTTGTTGTTCTAATGCAGTAAAAGAGAGCAGGGCGAGAGAGTAGGATTGTATCGGAATGAACAAGGGGGTTTTGCTTGCCTGGCACTTCTGAAGATAACATTCAGTCTTCATCAGTGTCAACGATCACATCATCGGTACAGCATCTACCGAGGGGGAACAACACCGGCAAACACAGAAGAAACACGATCAATGCAATGCACAGTATGATGCATGCTATGACATGGCAATATGAATGTGTTTTGGTCTAATGCATCTAGAAACAAGTTAAATGGGGTTGGTTTGAATACAAGATTCTAATTCAAACTCCATATGTGAGAGTTTAAATGCCATTTATTTGTTTTGTCCAAAACATAGGACAACATTGTTCAAACATGCATGAAAATGGTACAGATGGATTCCTTGAATTTTTCTGATAATTTTTCATATATAATTTGTTTGATTTGGAGTCAGGGTTGAATTACTATGATTTTCAGAAGTTTTAGCTATTTTCTGAAATAAATAAATCGTTTAGATTTATTTAAAATCTAGAAAAGGGTTTACTGCGTCAGCATGACGTTGGCATGATGTCAGCAGGTCAACAGGGGCTGGTCCGGGTCAAACCTGACCAGCGGGGTCCACACGTCAGTGTAATTAGCTTAACTAATTCAATTAGTACTAATCCTAATTAACTAACAGGGCTGGGCCCCACCTGTCATTGAGTCAGGGGGAGTCAAACTAGGGTCAAACCCGGGTCAAACTCGCCGGAGTTGACCAGAGGCTCGTCCCCGGCAAGGCCAGGGACGGCGGAGAGCGTCCGGATTCGCCCTCCGATGACCAAAAGAGCGGCGGAGGGGCTCTACGGGATGCCCAGGCTCGCGCGCATCTAACAGGGCAAACGGGAGAAGCTAGGGTGGCCAGAGGCGACGGCAATCATGACGACGGCGGCGGCCGGAGTTCGGGTGAGGCGCGGGCGGTGGCTACGGTACACAACAGGAGCAATAGACTAGGGTTTTGGGATCCTGGCGTGGTGCTGAGCATGGTGGTGTGCTCGGACGTGACGTGCGTGAGCTCTAGCCACGGCGACCTCGTGGCCGGCGGCGATGAGCTCTCGGGCTCGGCGGAGCCCGCGGTTAGTGGAAGAAATTGGCATCGGGGAGAGGGAGGTTCGGTGCGGGGGCTCACAGCGATGACGACGGAACGCTCGGCGAGGTCGGGGACGGTCCGGAGCCGACGAATCGGGCGACGGTGACTGGCGGGTCCGAGGAGGGGAAAAGCGTCGGGGTGGCGCTTCGGGGCTTCTCCGGTCGCGTGAGCCGACGGAGAGGACGAGGGAGGCACTACGGAGCTCGAGAGCGCATCGGAGAGGAGAGGGGGTGGCGGTGGCCGCGAGGGAGCTCGTCGGTGGCGACGGCTGCGTTCGGGCGAGTGAGAGAACGAGACAGAGGAGGGAAACGAGGGAGAGGGAGTGAGCGAGGGGTTCCAGGGGGTCGGGGCGGCGCCGAGGAGATGACACGCGGCGTCGCGGTGGCCAGGCGACGCAGGCAGGCAACCTGGTGGCGTGGCAAGCTCGGGCGCGTGCGCCGTGTTCCTCCTCTGCCTACTGGCACGAGGAGGAAGGCGACAGGGAGGAGGAGGTGGGCTGGGCTGCTGGAGGAGCTGGGCCAGGTAAGTGGCCCAGGTGGGCTTCTCTCTCTCTTTCTTTCTCTTTTCTATTTTCTGCAATTGGTTTTGATTTGATTTAAAATATCAAATCATTTTTCTAAAACTTTCTGTAAATTGTATGTGAGCTCAGGAACTAGTCCAAGGTCACAGGCAACTTACAAAAATATTTGAACTTTATTTCTTATATAATAGAAATAAATTCAACTCAAATATGTCATTGGTTTAAGTCAAAGGCCCAAAAATAAATAATTCTGTGATTCCAAAAATATTGGTTTGAATTTTACCTCTTACCAATATTTTCACAGAGTAACAGGAACATTTCTTTGGACTCATTTGATGAGATTTAAATGTTGGTTATTTTTAGAGGTCTTCTGAGGCTTTTGAAAATTCCTCAATTCAAATTTCATTTGAATTAAAACATGATGCTCACATGAGGGTCTAGCCTAGTGCATAACAGGACCAGGGATGTGACAGTGCCCCATTATCTATGCTGGTCTGAACAGCCAATCATATGGAGCAGAGAGGATCACCCTCCGCAGGTTGATAATCCGGGTCAGTTGGCTCTGGTGGTGGCGCCTTAGGTGGGAGGTTACAAGTTCACCAAAGTGCTCATGGATGGAGGGAGCAGCATTAATATCTTGTACTATGAGACCTTCCGTCGTATGGGACTAATAGATAAAAATCTCAAACCGTCTAATATGGTGTTCCACGGTGTGGTACCTGGCAAGTCAGCATATCCTGTTGGTAAGATAGCTCTGGAGGTGGCCTTTGGAGATGATCATGATTCCAGGTCGAAAATATTGACGTTTGAAGTGGTGAAAATCCAAAGTCCATATCACGCCCTGTTTGGGCGACCGGCCTACGCCAAGTTTATGGCACGGCCCTGTTATGTGTATTTGCAGCTCAAGATGCGGGGTCACAAGGGGACAATAACGGTTCACGGAAGCCGTAAAATTGATTTGGAGTGCGAGGAAGGAGATGCGGCCTACGCAGAGTTGGTTTGTGCCACCGAGGAGCTGAAGCATTATAAGGACAATGTTGATCCGGCGGACATGACTCCATTAAAGAAGCCAACTACGGAGCATGATCCGGCCTTGAAGTTGAAATCGGCAGCAGAAACTAAGCTTGTTGACTTCGCACCTGGCGATTTGTCCAAGCAGTTCAGCATCAGTGCCAACTTGGATCTGAAATAGGAAAGCACGCTCATCGAGTTCATCCGTGAGAATCGGGACATTTTTGCATGGAAGCCGTCTGACATGCCAGGTGTATCGAGGCAACTCGCTGAGCACACCCTTAATGTGGATCCTAAATACAAACCGGTGAAACAGTTCCTCCGCCAATTTAATGAAGAAAGACGCAAGGCGATTGGAGAAGAGGTAGCCAGGCTCTTAGTAGCTGGTTTTATTGTTGAAGTTTTTCACCCAGAGTGGCTTGCCAATCCGGTGCTAGTCCTTAAGAAAAACGGCACCTGGCGCATGTGTGTGGATACACAGATCTTAATAAGGCTTGTCCAGCAGATCCTTTTGCCATCCCCCGTATTGATCAAATCATTGATGCTATGGCGGATTGTGAGCATTTAAGTTTTTTTGATGCATATTCTGGCTATCATCAGATCAAAATGGCAGTTAAGGACCAGGAGAAGACGGCATTCATAACTCCCTTTGGAGCCTTCTGCTATGTGTCTATGCCCTTTGGGCTCAAAAGTGCCTAGGCAACTTATCAACGGTGTGTACAAAATTGTCTTCACAAGCAGATTGGCCATAATGTACATGCTTACGTGGATGATATCGTGGTTAAGTCCAGGGAGAAGGAGACTCTGGTTGACGATTTGAAGGAAACCTTTGATAACCTAATCCAAACGTACAAGATGATGCTTAATCCGGACAAGTGTGTCTTTGGTGTACCGGCGGGCAAGTTATTGGGTTTTCTGGTGTCCAACAGGGGAATTGAGGCTAATCCGGAGAAGATCACAGCCATCACCTCCCTGGCTAAACCGAAGTGTATCAATGTTGTTCAACGCCTGGCAGGCCGGATTGCCGCGTTAAGCCGGTTTATCAGCCGCCTTGGTGAGAAGGCAATCCCTTTGTATCATATGTTGAAGAAGATGGATCAGTTCGTCTGGAGTTCTGCTGCTGATGAAGCATTTGAGGACTTAAAGTGGCAATTGGCCAATCCGCCTGTGCTTGCCGCTCCCATTGACAAGGAGCCGTTACTGCTATATGTTGCTGCTAATGCTCGTGCGGTCAGCGTGGCTATTGTGGTGGAGCGAAAGGAGGCAGGTAAGGAGCATCTGGTTCAATGTCCGGTCTATTATATCAGCGAGGTACTCATTGAGTCCAAGCAAAGGTATCCGCATTGGCAGAAGCTGGTGTACGGAGTTTTTATGGCAAGACGGAAGCTTAAGCAATACTTCCAAGGGCACCCAATTATGGTGGTCAGTTCTACTCCTTTGGGGGATATCATCCAGAACCGGGAAGCGACTGGCCGGATTGCGAAGTGGGCTATAGAGCTTGGGCCGCACGAATTGAAGTATGTGCCTCGGACAGCAGTGAAGTCTCAAGCACTGGTTGATTTCATCAATGATTGGACGGAAATGCAAGCACCTGAGGAAAAGCCGGATCACACATATTGGACCATCCATTTTGACAGATCCAGGCAATTGGAAGGCTCGGGGGCTGGAGTCGTATTAACTTCCCCACGAGGTGATAAGTTTTGTTACGTTCTCCGCTTAATGTTTCCTTGTACTAACAATGCAGCTGAGTATGAAGCCTTGCTCGATGGTCTCTGGATGGCTAAGGAGATGAACCTAAGTCGAGTTAAGTGCTTCGGTGACTCGGACCTCATGGCTCAACAAGTGTCTGGCACTTGGGACTCCAAGGACCCACTCATGGCAGCATATCGTCGTGAGGTGGATATTGTTGCAGGTCATTTTAAAGGATATCAGGTGAACCACGTGGACCGACGGAAGAATGAAGCGGCGGATGCTTTAAGCCGGCTAGGCTCTCAGCGCAAACTGGTCCCGCCCAATGTTTTTCTGGATATGCTGCACAACCAGTCGGTCAAGCTTCCTGGTGAAGCGGATTTGGCTATTCCTGATCCGGAGGCTCAATTGGTGGCAGCTCTTCATGTCATTCCGGATTGGACGCTTCGTTACCTGGCGTACATGAACCGGGGCGAGTTACCAGAGGATGAGATTCTGGCCCGACAGATCGTCCGGCGGTCCAAGTCCATGACTATTGTCAATGGCGAGTTGCATCATTGCAGTATATCAGGGGTGTTTCAATGCTGTGTGTCTCCTGAAGAAGGCTGTGAAATTTTGCGTGAGATCCACGAAGGAGATTGTGGTCACCATGCCGGTTCAAAATCTTTGGTAGCTAAAGCGTTTCGCCATGGCTTCTATTGGTTAACTGCTCATGCTGATGCGGAAGATCTGGTCAGACGATGTGACGGTTGCCAAAAGTTTTCAAGACGTGCTCATGTGCCGGCTGAAGAATTGAGAATGATTTCAATTACTTGGACGTTTGCGACTTGGGGGCTGGATATGGTTGGGCCTTTCAAAAGGTCCAAAGATAAGAAGACCCACCTCCTGGTGGCGGTTGACAAGTTCACAAAGTGGGTGGAGGCAGAACCGGTTAGCAAGTGTGATGCAGCCACGGCGGTTCAGTTTATCAAAAAGGTGATTTTCCGGTTTGGCTTTCCACACAGTATCATCACAGATAATGGTACCAATTTGTCCAAGGGTGCCATGAAGGAGTTCTGCGAACGGGAGCACATCCGGCTTGACGTTTCATCAATGGCACACCCACAGTCCAATGGTCAAGCAGAAAGGGCTAATCAAGAGATCTGTAGAGGCATCAAGCCCTGGCTCATGGTTCCTTTGCAGAGAACGCCGGGTTGTTGGGTAGAAGAATTACCATCTGTGTTATGGAGCATCAATACCACACCCAATAGATCAACAGGATACACACCGTTCTTCATGGTTTACGGAGCGGAGGCGGTTCTCCCGAGTGATATCCGTCATGATTCACCTCGTGTGATGACATATGTTGAAGCGGACAACGAGACAGCAGGGCAAGATGCTTTGGACCGGTTGGATGAAGAGCGTGACATAGCAGCCGCCCAATCGGCGATTTACCAACAGGATCTTCGTCATTATCACAGTCGCCGAGTCAGAACCAGAACCTTTCAGGAAGGAGATTTGGTGCTTCGGCTCATCCAAGATCAGACTGATATGCATAAGCTATTCCCACCTTGGGAGGGGCCTTTCGTGGTTAGCAAGAATCTGCACAACGGGTCATACTATCTGATCGATATTTGAGAGCATAAAGACTCACGTACATCAGAGGAGGAGACCAACAGGCCGTGGAACATAGCTCATCTTCGACCTTACTATACCTGAGCCATTGGCACTACTTATGTACATATTACGATGATGTATATATTATGATTAAATATAATAAACCGTAACCTCGGCTAAAGCGGGGTATCTGTTCTTTTATATCATGTGTGGTTACACGAAGTTGTTCTAAAGCGGCCTCTGGTTTACCCCTTGAGTTAGCTTTTCAAAAGCATGATGTTATATCACTTGGGGGCTTGGTCGTGTCCGAACCAATGCAATACCTCTCGATAGGCGAGAGCCACCAGATCACTTGGGGACTTGGTCACGTCTGAACCAGTCCTGCCTCTTGATCGGCCTAAGGCCACAGAATCACTTGGGGGCTTGGTCGAACCCGAACCATTGCCATGCCACTTGATCGGCATAAATGCCACGGTTTCATTTGGGGACCTGGCTGACTTGAACCATAGCTACACCTATCGGGAGCTTGGTCGTGTTCGACCATGGTAACACCATCTGATCAGCTCAAATAAGCCTCTTTTTGCAAACGATTTTGTCATTGCCTTTGCTTTACACTTTTCTTTGAAAGATATTTCTTTCTTTTTATTGCGTTTTTTAAACCGACAAAATTTTAAACCGGTTCACACTGTCTATTGACGGTACACGGTCCATTTTAATTCGGAGACTATTTGCTCGGTTTGATTTTTTCTTAACATCCTATTACGGAGTAACACGGTGTTTATTATAACCCGGCATGGTTTACATGGTAAACCGGCATCATATATATACAGGAGCTGCTATCTCCTCCAACAGTGTGGGTTTATAAAACTCCGCTTCAAAATTGGCCACGCCAACTTCACGTCCAATGATGGCAGGTATTATGTATCTCAAAATTTGGTCATATACTTAAAAATTTCGGATGTTTTGATGTATGCAGACATCATATTCCGCCTGACGATACAACCGCGGTGGCACTTTAAGATTTTTATTGCAGAAAGTACGTTGTAAAGTTCATCACCCAAAGTAAGAGCAAGTTGTAGTAATTATGCACGAAGGCATATCAGCATCAAAAGTATCAGCTAGCCTATTACAAGGCAACACGGTGCCCACAATAAGATCATTGTTTTTCGCAAGGGAGAAGCAGTTTTAAACCGACTTCCGGTTCAAGCTTGGTCACCAGCCCGGCCTGATGGTTGTGGGTCATCCCGCGTCGCTTCAGCTTCAGTTTCTCTACCTAGCGGCTGGAAATCAACAGTTGTCCAGTCGATTCCCATTAATGCTTGAAAGACAGCTTCATCATGGATCAGTAACGACGGGTCAATATCGGGAGCGTAAGTATGCTTACCGATTGGAGGGATAAGATTTTCCGCTTCATGAATTGGTGCAGCTACTCGCTTGTTTTGATTGTCATATTGGGCTTGATAATGAGACAAGTCTGCTTCTTCAGCCAATTGACAAGCTAGCGGACGCACCTCCCGGTTTATTGCTCGCAGATCGGCTTCACTAAACTCTGACCCGTCTTCCTTCAAGCTGGGATAGCCCTGAGCCGCTTCAATAGGGTCAAAATCCGGCACCCAAGCTTTTGCCCGGATTAAGGCATTGATCGCACCAGTTCGAGTAGCAGATTTCTTCATCTCTTCAACCCGGGCAGGAAGCACCGATAGTTTCATCAGAGTGTCCTGAATCAAAGTGGGCGCAGGCTTGTTGTGGGATGCAGTACAGATGATTCATTGTGCACCAGTGTACAGTTGTTCGATCAACGTGTAGGCAGCTTTCAGTTTCTTCCGCACATCTGACCCCAAGTGACCAATGTGTGTCCCTGAAATATCACCAAGGGTTAACAAACCGGTAGCTCTGTAAGACGGCAGAATCAATTCAGAAGTCAAACTGGCTTACCAAAGATAGCAGTGGTCATGGCATGCACGTGCTGCTTTATGCTGGTCAGTTCATCCGCCACCGGTTTTAGTGTAGCCTCGGCATATTCTGCTCGTTTGATTAAAGCGGATTTTTCAGTGGCCCAATCCGCCCGCTTCTTCTTGAAGCTCTCCTTAAGCTATTCCATGGTGCTGAAAGCGCTGGTTAATTCCTCTTTTGCTTTGGATGTTTCAGCTTGTTGGGATTTCAGATTTTCTTGGAGATCGGCGACTTGGCTTTCTTTCGTCTTCAGCTCAGCCTGCATGTAGACAGTTATATGATTCAGCAAAATGGTACAAGGATTGAAGTACCAACCACATAACAAGTTATGCACTTGGCACTTGGGGGCTAATGCATATTCGATCTTCATCTTTCAATTGCTTACAAAGTCCCAAGATCAATACAAGTATTCAACTTGGCACTTGGGGGCTAATGGCTATTTGCTCGTATATATTCTGATGCGGCGATCTCAATTACTTAAAGTCCCGGTTTAACTACGCTAAGTTGAACCGGCCCTTGGGGACTACATCAGCGAATTTCAAAGCATTAAGATTTATATTAGTAAGTCCCGGTTTGAAAGAAGATTACAAACCGGCCCTCGGGGGCTAGGAGCGTCAACAAGATTTGAAATATACAAGCAGGAAAAAGCATCATATTTATCTTTCATCACGTTAACCAGACCGGCTTCATAGTCACGACTGGTATACAGCCGATTCAGGTAGCCGGAATGGATATCTTAGGCGTTCAGAGTAGCGTAACTCGCCAGATCAGCATTCCACTTGCCTTTGCCAAAGGCAGCAAATTCTTCCTTGGCAGTATGTTTGGACAAAGCGACAGGATTGCTTGGTTCTGTATGGCCAATGCGAGTAATGACAACCTCATCATCCTTGGCATCGCCGGTTTGCACTGGGGCTGTTGGCTTGTCAGTAGGCTTTGTCGGACCGGTGGATTTCTCAATCCGGATGGAGCTTGTGGGATGATTGACAGGACTTGAGGTATCAATAGGTCTCTCTTCAGCAATAAGATCATCGTCTTGCTGCGGTGGATCATTGGGTATATCCTCAAGAATAGCCGCCTCAAGATCTGGTGTTTTGCCCGGTTCAAGGACGGCATCCTCTTCGGCCGCTTTGTCCAAGCGAGCCTTCTTGCTTGGCCTAGGCTTGGCCCTGAAAGGAATAACAAAATCAAATACAGCATGTGTTCCAAGGTGATGTACTGCAAATATTATGATAAGTATAGCGTACCCAAGCACTGTATTGAGCGGTGGCAGCTGAGTAACCGATGACTCGCCAGAGGATGAGTGGGAAGTAACCTAGTAATCGGAGTCAGGTGGATTAAGAGGTTGACGAAAGCAGCTCGCTTTAGGACAAGCACTGACAAGAAAATTAGAGACCTCTGAACGGTGTTTCCGAACCAGACTGTTCGGTAAAACGGCGGAGGTAACTACCTGGCCGCTGTGCTGGGTTGTGCGACGAGCTTCGTGCTGTTGGGTCTTCATAAGAAATTTGGGATCCAAATAAGCAAGAGGATGAGAAAGTTTAACTTTCTGGTTTGCCTGACGGATTTTTAGTGAAGGCAAAGGTTCTGAATTGGAAGAGAGAATAATTACCTCTGCAGCATCAGCATGGCTGGCTTCCGCATCATCCTGACAAATATCATCATCAATAAGACGCATGAAAAATAAGCCAAGTGAGTCAAGCCCTACCTCAAGGTCCGTATTATCCACATCATCATGAGGGGCCGGATTAGAGGATGCAGTGGTTCTTTTCCTGTGGGCAGTCTTCTTCACAGCTTTAGTCTTTTGCCGGGTTGCTCTATCCGGTTTGTCTGGTTTTTCTGGTTTCTCCTGCGTCAGTTTCTTGCTCCAAAACGGATCATTGCCCTGGTTACAGGGACACTGATATTAAACAATGACCAGATATATCAATAACAGATTCAGCAAAAAGAAAAATCAAACTCTTACAGCTGGCGGTTTGTTGGTGGCACAGAAGGGAAGCAGGCCGGTTTTAGCACAAATGTGTTCCGGTTCATTCAGCATCTTATTCACAGCCTCTGTGATTTCTTCATCGGTGAGCTGGATGTTGGCATGTCACAGTGGGTCATCAACACTGCCAGTATACTCGCACATCAAACCGGAGCACTGACTAAGGGGTAGTATGCTCCATGATATCCAACAGTGAGCGAGATCAACCCCTGTTAAACCATTGGCCATAAAGGCTCTGAGCTTGGACAGTTGAGGAGCGTATTTTCTTCTCTCTTTGGCAGTCAACCTTTGCAGAAAGGGGTGTGTATTGCTAAGCCGATCCTGACGAAAGCCAGGCAAAGGATTTTCACCAGTAGGGGAGGTGTCTTTGCAATATAACCATGTTTGATTCCACTCTTTGGGGTGGCTATGCAGCTTGGCATGAGGGTATGTGACCTCTTTCCTTTTCTGAATCGCCACACCGCCCAATTCCGTATTGGAACCATCAGAAAAACTCAGTACGGTGGTTTAGATGGAAACAGTCTCTAAACAACTCCATTGTGGGCTCCTCTTGAAAGAACGCCTCACAGAGCACTTAGAAGTGACACATGTTGGTAACAGAGTTGGGACCAGTGTCTTGTGGGTGGAGTTGAAAATCGGCTTAAACGTCCCGGTAAAATTTAGAACCGGGCGGCTTAAAGCCCCGGTCTAAGTGATCTATGAAAACGACGACCTCTCCTTCTTGAGGTGTGGGAGGGCATTCTTTGGCAGGAGCCCTCCAATGGATGGTATATTTGCTGCCTAAGGCGCCGATCAGGACTAAATCGTCCAGTTGAGCCTCTGTGACGCGAGAAGGAACCCAGTTGCACTCATATACTTGCTTGGCCATGATGAAATCTACAAGGTAGATGATCCCTGTTCAAAAATGCATTGATTAAGGTTCATTGGTATGTGCAATGTTAAACCGGAGACAGATCTATCTAAACCGGAGTTTTATGAAGCAACAACATCTGGCGGTTCAACAAGGGGACTAATGGTATATACCGGTTTGGCAATTTTTTCTACAAAGTTAAACCGCCTGGTCTAAACATTGAAGCAGATGAGTAAGTTTACAGAAACAGATTTCATAAGACTTCTCTACAGTGACAGATCTGAAGCAAGTTTAGAAAATAAGGAAAATATTCAAGGTTCAAAAAAGAACAGTACTGAATCAATGGGCAGAGATACATATAGATCTATGGTCTTGAGGCATGAAACTGAAGGGGATGCTAAAAGCTACCGCTACACAGAGTAAGGATCAGAGATGCATCTAGGAGTTATCGTATGAACACGAAATAGACGATGAACACTAGAAGAACATGAAACCCTACATCAGATCTGTGTTGAAAAGAACAGAAGACTTACTGGAGATGAGGAAGATGCGGAAGGTTGCCGCGGTGCTCTGGTGCGCCCAGGTTGATGCAGCGGCCAAGGTTGATGCAGAGGTTGATGGTGGCGGCGGAGCTCCGAAGCTGGGCGACGCGAGGAAGACGAAGCACAAGGGCGCGGAGGGGAAAAAGAAATTACCCTTCGGTCCTATTTATAAGGCAAGGGACAGGAGTCAGGCACGAAAATCAAGGGACCGTGGGTTTGGAAACGAAGATGTCGCCTTAATTGTCACAGACCTATTAAGGTCCTTTATAACAGGTGACGTCACGCCGATTTACAACGACCAGAGAAGATGACGTCACGGCGGTTCAACAAACTACAAGAAGATATTGAAGATCAAGAGTTTTGCTAAAGGATTGACATGAACATGTTCAAATCAATCTGGGGCCTAATGTTGGGGATATCACTACTGGGCGTAAACCGGCCTATCTGGGCCGGGTTAACTTCATCAGTAGTTAAGTATGTTAAAGCCCAAGAAGGCAGATGAGGGTTCAAGGCCCATAGTCGGTTCAAGGCCTGTAACCGTAAGCCGGTGTTGGTATTTAACTTGTATTGTAAGTTAGGAATAAGTAGAGACCAAACCGGACACATCTATGAGCCGGTATTGGGACTCTGTGAACCGACGGGCGTCACCCGTGTATATAAGGGGACGACCCGGCGGCGGTTCACGGACAACAGACAACAACTCAAGACATAGGCGAAGCTTGTTTGCTCCCTGGTCATCGAAACCCCATCAATTCCATCACAACTAGACGTAGGCTTTTACCTTCATCGAAGGGGCCGAACTAGTATAAACTCTCTTGCGTCCCTGTGTCCGCTTTAACCCCTTCAAGCTAACCCGTCGCGATGGCTCCACGACTAAGTCCTTTCTCTAGGACATCTGCCGTGACGAAACCACGACAGTTGCCAAGCAAACACATTGACATTTGCCCGTAGGAAGGCAATGAGCGCGCTTTCCTATTTGTCATTGAGGGTGTAGCTGATAGTGAATGTACCATCAGTGCCAATAAGCCCTGCCGGGACCTTCTTCATAGTAGGCACGGGAACCTTTGATCTCTTGCTATTCGAAATTTTCGGCAAGTTATCAACAGGTGCAGCGCACTCCAAAGAGGCGCGCTTCCTGGATTATTTGATGGCATCCTTCCTAACTTTCTTCCTTCTCTTGATTTCCTTGGCGGGGGCGGTAGTTTCCGCGGCTTGAGCAGCGATTGCTTCCCGGTATATCGTATCCACGCATATGATTGTGTCCTTGTCTGATGGAATGGAAATGACGCCCATCCGCCCTGGCATATTTAGCGTGTTGTACGCATACTGGGATGCCTCCATGAATCTTGCCAGGGCTGAGCAACCAAAGATTCCATTGTACGACAGGGTGAGGTCAACCACGTCAAACACGATCTTCTTAGTTTGGTAGTTTAACTCCCCCCCTCCCAAACGTTACCGGCAGTGTGATCTTTCCCTTGGGATGACTCCTGTCGGGGTTGATCCCTGGGAAGGTACCGGTAACCTTGAGCTCTTCATCTGCTATCTGGAGCTTGCTGATGACCTTGGGAGAAACCAGATTCAGCCCGGCCCCGCCATCAACCAACATCTTTGTGATCTTGAGGTTGTAGATCATTGGCAAAACCAACAATGGCAAACATCCAACCGCGGTGGTGCGGTCGGGATGATCCTCTTCATCAAAGATGATGGGCGTGCGGGACCACTTGAGCGGTTTCCAAGTATCTGTCGCTGGCTCCATGGCATTGACCTCACGCGCCCACCATTTAAGATGGCGGTGAGAAGAGTGCAAGAATGCACCTCCGTTGATGCACAGGCCGTCAGTGGCTTTCTGGAACTCCTGCTCACTGGTTTCCACTTCATCTCCTTCATCACTCTCGTCAATGCATTCCTTCTTATCACAGCCTCTGGTAGGCTTCCCTTGATACCGGGGAGCCTTGCCGGGGCGACCTCCTTTGTCACCTCGGCCCTTCCCACCAACGCCATCTTGGTCTCTCTCTTTGTCATGTTTCTCGTACTCATCCTTCTTCTTTTTGACGAGTTGCTCAACCTGATGACACTCTTGAAGATCGTGGCCCTTGGTCCGATGGATCTTGCAGTACAGTCCATCAACCTTCCCAGCCTTCTCGGTGGATGCAGCTTCCCGGCAATCGGTGCACGCGACAACTTCCTTGACGGGAGCCTCGGTCTTGACCTTCATGGCGGTACTAGGGGTACTTGATCCTTCAACAACCAACACCGCTTTATCCTTGCGATTCTTGTTGCGTTTCTTATTCTTCTTCTTCTGATTGGTGGCGTCATCATCGTCCTCTGAGTCAACATTGACTCCCTCTTCTTCTCTGGGGAGTCGCCTCCCCTCCTCTATGCAGGCGCACTTATCTGCCAAAGTGTACAACTCGTTCACAACCTTGGGCAACCAGACGTTCATCTTGGAACGTATCCAACGGTTGCGTATGTTGGACTTGAGTGCGGCTATCACAGCTGCCGGGTGGATATCTGGGATGTTCCTATGCACCCGGCTGAACCTCGACATGTACTTTCGCAAACTCTCTCCTTCCTTCTATGGGAGGAGTTGCAAGTCGCTGGGCCACCCTGGTTCTTGATGGCCGCCTATGAAGGCTCCAACAAACTCATGGCACAGGTCAGCCCCGGTTGAAATGGAGTTCTTCGGCAAGTGCATCAGCCATGACCTCACATTTGGCTTGAGCACCAAAGGGAAGTAGTTCGCTAATACCTTCTCATCTCTTCCCCCGGTGGCTTGAACAGCGATGGGGTAGATCCTCAAGAATTCTACCGGGTTCGGTCTTCCATCATACTTTTCTGGTATTTTTGGCTTGAACGTACGGGCAGATGGCCAACGGACTTGGCACATGTCGTGAGTGAAGGCGGGGCACCCAACCTCGAAAAGGCAGGTATCCTTCTCCACCGGGCATAGGCTCGTCCACGTCGGGGCCATTATGCCTGTCAGACTGGCAGCGGGTTTCACACTGTCGTTCGATGGTGACGCGCGTGTCTTCCCTCTGCCTGTCTTCCTGGACTTGTCACTTGTCTCGATGTGCTCGGGGATCAAATGAAGCCATCCATACATTGTTGGGTTCTAGGTCACATGGCTCAGGCTATGGCTCCTGCACCAGCTGCCGCGGAGGGGATTGCACCGTGGGGGTGGCCCCTTCGGTACGGCCAATGGCTCGGGCCATTGTCGTCGCTTGTGGAGGCTGTGGCAGGCCTGCCCGCCGTGATCCTCCTGCCTTAGCAAAACCAATCAAACCCTGGATGGTGACTCTCCACTCACCCATCTGATCGGCTGCTGGCGGGAATCTGAATAGGAGTTGGGCCCGCGCCATGGCTTCCTAAGTGGTGCTTGGCATAGACGACGACGTAGACCGCTGATAATCCCCAAGTGTAGGGAATCATCGTAGAAATTCCCAATGGTGGAAGTGATAAGTATGGAGTGTCGAACCCACACGGAGCTAAATGTAAGATCAATATTCTCTCAAGTTCTATCTGCCACTGATACGACTCTACGTACACCGAACGCTTGCTTCCAACTAGAAACGAGAAATAAAACTACGTTGTGGGTATGAAGAGGAAAACTTTGCATGGTATCGGAGAGATAAAATATAAAAGTAGGTGATGTTATCATAAAGATAGAATATATTACTAAATATTATAAATACCGAGTGTGGAACAATGGTGGATCAGTGTGCGGAATTGTCTTAGGCAATTGTTAACAAGACTGATAGTCGTCATTGCAATGTCATATGAGGGAGAGGCATAAGCTAACATACTTTCTCTTCTTGGATCATAAGCACTTATGATTGGAACTCTAGTAAGCATCCGCAACTACTAAAGATCATTAAGGTAAAACCCAACCATAGCAATAAAGCATCAAGTCCCCTTTATCCCATACGCAACAACCCCCTTACTCGGGTTTATGCTTGTGTCACTCAACCAACCCACTATAAGTGAATCATGAATGTATTGCAACACCCTACAACGGGAATCCCTTACACTTGCGTGACACGGAGGGCACAATAGGATTGCAGCAAAATAAAACATACAACTCATACCAATCTAGATCATCAATCAACCCAAAGACAAAGGATATCTACTCAAAACTTCGTAGGATGGCAACACATCATTGGATCATAATATGTGGCATAAAGCACCATGTTCAAGTAGGGATTACAGCGGGGTGCGGGAGAGTGGACTGTGTAAAAGAGATGAGGATGGTGATGATGATGGTGATGTTGATGAAGACGATCACCGCGACAATGATTCCCCTCCTGATGGCACTCCGGTGCCACCGAGAGAGAGGAGGAGAGGTTCCCCCCTTGTCCTTCCTCCTCCATGGCCTCCCCCTAGGATGGGGAGAGGTTCTCCCTCTGGACCTTGTCCATCATGGTGATGATGGCCCCTCCGAATCCTCCTCCATAGCCTCAAGTGATGATGGCACCCTCCGGCAGGGTGCCAGAGAGGGCCTAGATTGATTTCTCGTGGCTACAAAGGCTTGTGGCGGCTGAAATTCCGATCTAGGTTTCTTTCTGGAAGTTTGGGTATATATAAGAGGTGTTCGAGTCGGGAACAAGTCAGGGGGTCCCTGAGGCGGCCACGAGATAGGGGGGCGTGCCCAGGGGAGTAGGGCACGCCCCACCCTCGTGGTGGCCTCGGTACTCCTCTGGTCCATCTCTGGTACACCATGGTCTTCTTCTGGTCCAAAAACAATCTTCGTGAATTTTTCAGGTCAATTGGACTATGTTTGATTTTCCTTTTCTACGATACTCAAAAATAAGGAAAAAAACAGAAACTGGCACTAGGCTCTAGGTTAATAGGTTAGTCCCAAAAATCATATAAAACAACATACAAAGGCCCATTAAACATCTAATATCTATAATATAATAGCATGAATACTCCACAAATTATAGATACGTTGGAGACGTATCGGCATCCCCAAGCTTAGTTCCTGCTTGTCCTCGAGTAGGTAAATGATAAAAGAAATAATTTATGAAGTGTGAATGCTAGCACGTGCATGAGTTTGATCAATGATAGTTCCAATCAATTTTTCTAGCATCATTATATATCTTAACAGTAGCTCAACTCATAAATATTCTCAAGATCAAGTAACAAGCTATTCACATGTTAAAGTATAGATCATATACTTTCTTGAGAACTAACAAATAGTGCTCTTAGTCATCAAACAATTCCAATTCATCTTATTTTCGGGAAGAGTCTATTTAGAGCTTTGATTCAACAAACTCCACATACTCAACTATCATTTAATATTTCACAATTGCTAATACTCATGTGATATTAATGGGTTCAAAGTTTTAATCGGACACAGAGAAAGATAGGGGCTTATAGTTTCGCCTGCCAACCTTTTACCTCAAGGGTAATGTCAACAATAATAATTTATGAAAACCTACATCCAAGTGGATATATATATATATCCGGATCGCTCCAACACAAAGTGCTTGTCAAAGGAAAAATGTAAAAAGGAAAGGTGATGATCACCGTGACTCTTGTATAAGGGTAAAAGGTAAAAATAAAACATAGGCCCTTCGCAGAGGGAAGAAGAGGTTGTCATGCGCTTTTATGGTTGAATGCACAAAATCTTAATGCAAAAGAACGTCACTTTATATTGCCTCTTGTGATAAAAAACTTTATTATGTAGTCCGCCGCTTTTATTTCTTCCCTATCACATGTTCGTATAAAGCTTATTTTCTTCGCACTAATAGATCATACATATATAGAGAGAAATTTTTATTGCATGCACCGATGACAACTTTCTTGAAGGATCTTACTCAATCCATAGGTAGGTATGGTGGACACTCATGGCAAAACTGGTTTAAGGAATATTTGGAAGCACAAGTAGTATCTCTACTTGGTGCAAAGAATTTGGCTAGCATGAGAGGGAAAGGCAAGCTCAACATGTTGGATGATCCAAGACAATATAACGTTTCGCATGTAGGAAAACATAACCCATTAAGTTGTCTTCCTTGTCCAACATCAACCTTTTAGCATGTCATATTTTAATGAGTGCTCACAATTGCAAAAGATGTCCAAGATAGTATATTTATATGTGAAATCTCTCTTCCTTCAATATTCTTTCATGAATTGTTCAAGTGACCAATTCTGTGTTTGCTAACTCTCAATGAGTTTACTACCTATACTTATTATGGGTGAAGTCATTACTCCTCATGTTACAAGCATATGAAACGTATATAAATTCCGATTTATGATATTCAATTCATTCAACCATTTACTCATAGGATATACATGAAGCGCGTGAGTAAATGACAAACTACTCCAAAAAGATATAAGTGAAGAACGCTGAGTAGTCAAATAATTAGCTAGCCATGGGAGGATTCTTTTTCACTCAAGATTTCAGTTCCAAGGATTTTATTCAAACAGAAAGTAAAATTTAAAATACGCTTCAAGCAAAACACATATCATGTGACGAATAAAAATATAGCTCCAAGTAAGGTATACCGATAGTTTTGAAGACGAAAGACGGGATGCCTTCCGGGGCATCCCCAAGATTAGGCGCGTGAGTCTTCCTTGAATATTACCTTGGGGTGCCTTGGGCGTCCCAAAGCTTAGGGTCTTTCCACTCCTTATTCTCCTCATATTGATATCTCACCCAAAGCTTGAAAACTTCAATCACACAAAACTTAACAGAACTTCGTGAGATAGGTTAGTATGATGAAGAGTAAACCATTCACTTTGGTACTGTCAAAGACAAGGTTCATAATTGTTCTCACGCAATTCCTACTGTACCATATCATTTCTACAATTTATATTGAGAAATATAAGTCATAGAAACTAGAAAACAAGCAAGCTATGCAATGAAAACAGAATATGTCAGAAACAGAACAGTCTGTAATGATCTGAACACCAACCATACTTCTGATACTCCAAAAATTATGAAATAAGTTAGTGGGCGTGAGTAATTTGTCTATTAATCTTCTGAAAAAAGAAACAACTCAGTTGCACTCTTCTGTAAAAAATGACAGCTAATCTCGTGAGCGCAAAGTTTCTGTTTTTTTACAACAAGATCACATTAACTTTCACCCAAGTCCTCCCAAAGGTCTTACTTGGCACTTTACTAAAACAAAAGATATAATACATGATTACTACAGTATCTTAATCATGAGAACTCACAAAAACAGTAAGGGTAAATATTGGGTTGTCTCCCAACAAGCGCTTTTCTTTAATGCCTTTTAGCTAGGCATGATGATTGAGACATAAAGAGAGTACCATGAAGAATATGACTAACATATTTAAATCTAACCCACTTCCTATGCCTAGGGATTTTTTGAACACATAATTTATGGGAACAAGAATCAACTAGCTTAGGAAGGCAAAACAAGTGTAACTTCAAAACTTTAAGCATATACAGAGGAAACTTGATATTATTGCAACTCCTACAAACATGTATTCCTCCCTCATAATAATTTCCAGTAGCATCATGAATGAGTTCACAATATAACCATCACATAAGCATTCTTTACATGATCTACGAGTATAGAAATTTTACTACACTCCACATAAGAAAAATTCTCCTTATTCGGAATAGTGGAAGCAAACTTCTTCCAAGTCCACTTTAGATGATAGTATTATTCATACTCCAAAAGATATAAGTGAAGTTCATGGAGCATTCTATAATTAATATAGACTAAACAATATCCAGTCTCAAAATATATAGGTGAAGCACACGAAGCAATCTATAAAACCATACTCAAAAGATTTAAGTGAAGCACAAAGAGTAATTCTATAAGATCATACTTAAAATATATAAGTGAAGCACATGAAGTATTCCATAAATCAATAAAGGGTTGTCTCATACTAGCATGGTTCTTAACGGAAAAACAAAAACAAAAATGACACAAATTATGTGAACAAAACAAAAACTGAGGTATACCGATAATTGTTGAAGAAGAACGATGGGATGCCAACCGGGGCATCCCCAAGCGTAGATGCTTGAGTATCCCTGAAATATTTACTTAGGGTGCCTTGGGCATCCCCAAGACTGAACTCTTGCCTCTCTTTATTTTTCTCATATTGATAGTTGCTCGATATTCGAACACTTCATCCACACAAAACTTTAACAAAAACTTTGTGAGATCCGTTAGTGTAATAAAGCAAAATACTACCTTTGGGTACTGTTGCAAACTTATTCCAATTTCATATTAGAACTATATCTACTGTATTCCAACTTCACCATGGTTCATACCCCCCGATACTACCCAAAGATTCATCAAAATAAGGGAACAACTCATAGAAAACATAATCTGTCAAAAACAGGATAGTCTGTAGTAATCTGGAAGTTTAGTAAACTTCTGTAACTCCAAACAATTCTAAAAATATGAAAATTTAAATAATGTGAAAAATATTCCACACCCACTTGACTTTCCAGTAAAAAATGTAAAATCACGCGCTACAGCCAAAGTTTCTGTTTTTGTACTGTACATAGTAAACAAGCAATCTAATCATCCTAAAACCAAGGCTTGGCACATTATTTTTATTATACAATGGATATATACAAGGGGATAATTATTTTCCGAGAAGATTCCATGAAATTTTTTACATTGTTTCCATGAGCATGAACACAAGTGCTCAAGGTCGACCCTCATTTCTTCAATGCATAATCTTCTAATCACTTCTCTTATTGAAAAACTTTTTAGGCATGAGAGGCAAATAAATTCTTTTTGTATTTTCATTCTTAATTTTTTTGGAATGTTTCAAACAAAACTAAACATAAACAAAAAGGAAAAATCAACCCCACGCTATTGCTCCCCGGCAACGACGCTAGACAAGAGCTCGATAATCCCCAAGTGCAGGGAATCATCGTAGCAATTCTCAATGGGGGAAGTGATAAGTATGGAGTGTCAAACCCACAAGGAGCTAAAGGTAAGATCAATATTCTCTCAAGTCCTATCTGCCACTGATATGACTCTACGTACACCGAATGCTTGCTTCCAACTAGAAAGGAGAAATAAACCTACGTTGTCAGTTTGGAGAGGATAACTTTGCATGGTATCGGAGAGATAAAATATAAAAGTAGGTGTTGTTATCATAAAGTTATAATATATTACTAAATATTATAAATAGCGAGTGTGGAATAATGGTGGATCGGTGTGCAAAATTATCTTAGGCAATTCTTAACAAGACCGATAGTCGTCATTGCAATTTCATACAAGGGAGAGGCATAAGCTAACATACTTTCTCTTATTGGATCATATGGACTTATTATTGGAACTCTAGCAAGCATCCACAACTACTAAAGATCATTAAGGTAAAACCCAACCATAGCATTAAAGCATCAAGTCCCCTTTATCCCATAAGCAACAACCCCCTTACTCGGGTTTATGCTTCTGTCACTCAAGCAAACCACTATAAGCGAATCATGAATGTATTGCAACACCCTACAACAGGAATCCCTCACGCTTGCACGATACGGAGGGAACAATAGGACATCACCCAAATAAAACATACAACTCGTACTAATATAGATCATCAATCAACCCAAAGACAAAGGATATCTACTCAAAACATCATAGGATGGCAACACATCATTGGATCATAATATGTGGCAAAAAGCACCATGTTCAAGTATGGGATTACAGCGGGGTGCAGGAGAGTGGACCGCGTAAAAGAGATGAGGATGGTGATGATGATGGTGATGTTGATGAAGATGATCACCGCGGCGATGATTGCCCTCCCGATGGCACTCCGGTGCCATCGAGAGAGAGAGGAGAGGTTCTTCCCCTTGTGCTTCCTCCTTCATGGGCTCCCCCTTGGATGGGGAGAGGTTCCCCCTCTGGTCCTTGGCCTTCATGGTGATGATGGCCCCTCCGAGATCCTCGTCCATAGCCTCCGGTGATGATGGCCCCCTCCGGCAGGGTGCCAGAGAGGGCCTAGATTGATTTCTTGTGGCTATAGAGGCTTGCGGCGGCGGAATTTCCGGTATAGGTTTCTTTCTGGAAGTTTGGGTATATATAAGAGGTGTTGGAGTCGGGAACAAGTCAGGGGGGTCCCCGAGGCAGCCACGGCATAGGGGCGCGCCCCCCACCCTCGTGGTGGCCTTGGGACTCCTCTGGTCCATCTCCGGTACTCCGTGGGATTCTTCTGGTCCAAAAACAATCTTCGTGAATTTTTTGGCCAATTGGACTCCGTTTGATTTTCCTTTTCTGCGATAGTCAAAAACAAGGAAAAAATGAAAAAACTAGCACTCGGCTCTAGGTTAATAGGTTAGTCCCAAAAATCATATACAACAGCATATAAAGGCCCATTAAACATCTAAGATGGATAATATAATAGCATGAATACTTCATAAATTATAGATATGTTGGAGACGTATCAACCACGTCGTCGCCTGGCTTCTGACGGTGCCGTTAGTGACGGCGCCATTCTCTCATCGCCATGAGCCAGTCGCCAAGGTGGCCTGGCGGCAAGGTGGATGCGCTTGGGGATTGGCGACCCCATTCGGTGCATTCTCTCCGGTAGCTTGTCATGGGAGCGGCGTGTGCCTCATAGCCGCACCCGCATCGGGGGCGGCTAGAGGGTTGTGGTTTATCTCAGAGCAAGTGCCATCGCTGCGGCTGCGTCCCTCAGTGGGGAGGAGGGTGGAGATGGAACATTCCCTCCACCTGCACCTTGTGGAGCACGACCGCTCGGGTGTTGTTGGCGCTGCCCTTCTTCGGTCCTCCCGCTCCCGTTTTGGCCGCAGGGGTAATGACGACGACGCCACCTGCACTGGCCATGCCCCCATAGCGTCCATGTCCCTATGTGCCCCCGCAGCCCCTGCGACATTAGTGGCTATATGCTAGGGGCCTTCAAGGTGGATGGGTGAGCTGTGGCACCGTACTTTTTCTTGGGCACCATGGATGATGAAACCATTGACGAAGAAGATAATGATGAAGATGATGCACTACTTACACCCTCAGGTTCGCGCAGACGCGACCCCCTATCTGGCACGCCAAAGATGTCATGGTGTAACATGGCCACCGATGGGAACATTGGCCCTTTTGTGGTTCGACAAGGGGATGGAGCGCGTTGCACAAACATCGGAGAGTGTAGAGCAGCACGACAGTGATGACACTAGTTGTTTTCACATAGGTCCGAGCCGCTCCAAGGCGTAAAACCATACTCCTGCTTTGGTGAATTGATGGATGCACCATGGTGGGGACGCAGCGCTCTGGCCCAGCAAGGTAGCCTCGGGGCAAGAGCAGCCACACGCGTATGAGTATACAAGGGTCCGAATGCTTTCTAAGGTTGCCATGACCCTCCTTTTATAGGTCAAGCGGTCATCACAATGGCAAACCGGTCATTACATACTAATTAGATAGCAAACAGTGCTATCATACCTAACTCTCCAGATAGAACAAGGTGCATTAAATACTCTGCTTAGTGTCATGTCACGGGAGTAGCCCGGCAAGCCTTGCTGTGCCACTTTAGCTGTCTCTCGCCCTGTCTGCCTGACATGCCTCTGGACGGGTGTCATACAAAGTGGATCTTCTCCTTGAATGGCTGCCACGTGCCAGGAGGCAGCCACCTAGTCACCTGGGGTTTGGACACCACACTGATAAGTGACTTGAGCCAGTGTGCAGGGGAGCAGTGGAGTCTTGGCAGGGCAACCCGCCCTCGGCGTCCCCGGCAAGCTTGCTAGGAGTGTCTTGAGACTTGTCTTCTAGGCGACCTTGACCTTTCCAGGCTCGTCTGCCCGGCAAGGGAGATTTTTCCTTAGTGATATCTTGCTCTTTTGGTCAGTCTTGGTCTTCTTGATCTTCCCTTTGATTTCTCAAAGAGCTATCTCTTCTTCTTGGCCTTGTCTTGCATGCCACAATCTTGCTCTCGAGCCTATGTACAGTCTGGGCAACATAGGCCAAGGTTTGTTGCACCAACACTTGGTACACCATACCACTTGTCTGCCGCATGTATCCCACACCTAAGGTCAGTGCTAATCACAGCCTCCAGCATACTACAAACACTAGAAACTACATGCAACTCCTGGAAAGAGGACATGGTGGTCAATAAGTCGAGCGGGGTCATATTTCAGGGCCCAATGTGTGTTAGTAGATGATCTTGGATGACTTACACAGAACTCGTTTCATAAAGATGGTTCTAATGAAACAACCCACCATGTACTCCTACATGGCCTCTCATCGATACCTTTACCAAAACAGGTTCAACACTTCACTCTCATTACTAGAACATGACCAATTCACACTAATCCATCATCCAAATGAACCAGACTTGACACAACTCTATGCATAGCAAGCATAGCATGGTAGGAACACAACATGGCTCAATCAACTCCTACACATGCTAGTGGCTTTCTTCTAGTTACGGTGGCAAAGATAGGTAATGCAGAGGAAATGGGTTCAACTACCGCAACAAGTAGCAATTGAAATGTTGTTGTCTTAATGCATTAAATGACAGCAGGAGCGAGAGGATGGGATTGTAATGGAATGTTCAATGGGGGTTCCTTGCCTGATAGAGTGGTAGAAGGGTATTGTGCTTTAGCTAGATACTCGTGAATATCCTTGGGAGCAGAATCTACTGCAGAGAACATACCGGAGGCACAATCAATACATGGCAATATGCAACATTATGATGCATGATCATGTCATGGCCAAATGTGCGTGTTTGAGATAATGCAGCTAGTAAGAACTTGGTTTGAGTTGATTTGAACCAAAGGTTCAAATTCAAAATTATCATATGGATTTATAAATGCCATTTAATTTATTTGAAATGATCAGTAGGTTTAACTTGCTTTGTCATGCATGAAACTAGAACCATTGGATAGATTGGATCTTTATGATAAGTTTTCATATATAGATCTTTACCATCGGAGTTATGGTTGATTTACTATGAATTTTTGAAGTTTATAACATTTTCTTCATTTTCCTTGTTATTCTAAAATAAACTAAATCCAGTAATTGTTCTATTACATCAGTATGACATTAGGATGATGTCAGCAAGTCAACTGGGCAGCCCAGGTCAAACTGGGTAGTTGGACCTGCATGTCATACACACACGTGCTAATTGAATTTAAAAATTTAAACTAATCGAAATTAATAGGGGGCTGCCCCCACTTCTCATTGACCCAAGGGAGTCAAACCCCTGGTCAAATGGTGTCAAACCCACCAGCATTTAGCCGCTAGCGGGCTTAGACACGGTGGCTAGCTACAGAAAATGGCTATGGTGCAACGTTCGAGGCGTGGCTGGGCTAATTGGAGAGCCCTTGACGGCATGCATCGAGCTACGGTGGTGGCTGGGCAGGTGGTGGCCGGAGCTGACGGCGGTGAGCTCGGCAGCAGCGTTCAAGCGTGCAAAGGAACGCGACTTTGGTGGCCATGGCGATGCGTATGTGGCACCTAAAGCATCTAGGGGAGGCGGCGTGCTCGATGGCACACGCCCGAGACTACATGGTCACCGGAGGGTCGATAGTGATGAGTGCAGGCGGTGGTGGGTTGGGGCGTAGGCAATGCGGTGGCTATAGCGAGCCTGCGAGGAAAAGGAGAGGGGGTTCGGGGGAGAGGTGCACGGCGGTCACAACGAGCAACTCAGCGTGCTCTGGGAGGTGTTGGAGCGACTGTGGTGGCGACGACGATCTCGGTGGCCAAACGGAGAAGCCAGTGGTGGTGGCGGCATTCAGGGGTGTCCTGCATCATATGGCTTGGCTAGGATGAAGTGACCGATGGAGGCGGAGCTCCTGGACACTGCGAAAGGTCGAGGGGGAGGCGGTGACTACGCGTGCGGTGATGGCGAGCGAACGGCGACTTCAGCCATGGTGTCTAGAGGCGAGGGAGAGAGCGGCTAGGAGAATGGAGAGGTCGATGAGATCAGGACGACACCAACGAGGCGATATGTGTCGTCGCGTTGTCCAGGGGTGACACATGTAGATGAGTAGGTAGCATGGCGCCCGCGCGTGCCATGCACTGTACCGCCTCTACCTACTCGCAGAAGTAGGGGATGAATGGCACCAGGCCAGGTGGGCCGGACCAACTCAGGTGAGGACCAGGTAGGATTCCCTCTCTCTCTGATTTTTTAGTTTATTTCTGTTTTCTATTTTTCTTTTTAGTTTTTGATTTAGTAAAAATACTAAACCATTTCTAAAACTTCTGAAAATATTTGTGGGCATTTTTAGAATTATTCCTGACAACCCTCAATTAGTTTCACAATTCTTTGAGCATTTAAAATATGTATAGCAGTTAAATGCCCAAATTCGAATACTTTATGATTTAATTCAAATATCCAGAGATGACCTAGAAAATGTGCACCATTTTTGGCAGAGGTATTCACCCATTTAGAAAATGATGAACATTTCTAAAGGGCATTTTGGGTTCAATGAAAACATTTTCAGTTGATCCTAGTATTTCAGAGGGGTGCTAGGGTTTGTTAATTCCTAATTTCAAATTTAAATAAAATTTAGACATGATGCAACAGCCAAGACTAGACCAAGTGCAAGATTAAACTAAGGTTGTGACAGAAGCGACACCTCGAAAGGTCTTGAAAATAAATGCCATAGTCGGGTGTCTGAAGCGATGGCTCATATAGGGCTTTTAATGAGAGGTAAAATAAAACATACATGTATCAACCAAAGCACAAGGTGTAGTCCATAATAGCATTAGTGATATAGTCATCCATCATAAATCATCATCAATTTCTGATTGACTTATTTCCTCTAAAGACCGACACTAAGACCGACACTTGACCCTTCCCAGACTGTAGCCCTTAACCATGGACACGGCTATTCGAATAGATTTTTAAACACTGTAGAGGGTGCACTCTTTACCCACAAGTAAAGGATTTCTTTAGTCAACCCCGAAAATTGACTAATTCCGATTATGGTCTTTGGATTGTAAAGACACCTGACTAACACACCAGCTTAACCTTCTTGATGCCAGGAATCACAAAAAACATCATTCAAGAAAAACTCTAAGTGGGAAGGTCACAACCTCCAATAGCATGGGATCACAATTTATAATGCGCGCAATAATGAGGGGTGCTGTAGGATCGAAAGTATGTCTAGAGGGGGGGTGATTAGACTACTTGACCAAATAAAAACTTAACCTTTTCCCAATTTTAGTTCTTGGCAGATTTTAGCTATTGTAGGACAAGTCAAGCAATCATCACACAATTCAAGCAAGCATGCAAAGAGTATATTGGCAGCGGAAAGTAAAGCATGCAACTTGCAAGAATGTAAAGGGAAGGGTTTGGAGAATTCAAACGCAATTGGAGACACGGATGTTTTTCCCGTGGTTTGGATAGGTGGTGCTATCCTACATCCACGTTGGTGGAGACTTCAACCCATGAAGGGTAACGGTTGCGCGAGTCCACGGAGGGCTCCACCCACGAAGGGTAATGGTTGCGCGAGTCCACGGAGGGCTCCACCCACGAAGGGTCCACTAAGAAGCAACCACCCATGAAGGGTCCACGAAGAAGCAACCTTGTCTATCCCACCATGGCCATTGCCCACGAAGGACTTGCCTCACTAGCGGTAGATCTTCACGAAGTAGGCGATCTCCTTGCCCTTACAAACTCCTTGGTTCAACTCCACAATCTTGTCGGAGGCTCCCAAGTGACACCTAGCAAATCTAGGAGACACCACTCTCCAAGAAGTAACAAATGGTGTGTTGATGATGAACTCCTTGCTCTTGTGCTTCAAATGATAGTCTCCCCAACACTCAACTCTCTCTCATAGGATTTGGATTTTGTGGAAAGAAGATTTGAGTGGAAAGCAACTTGGGGAAGGCTAGAGATCAAGATTCATATGGTAGGAATGGAATATCTTGGTCTCAACACATGAGTAGGTGGTTCTCTCTCAGAACATATGAGTTGGAATTGTGTATGTGTTCTGATGGCTCTCTCCACGAATGAAGAGGAGGTGGAGGGGTATATATAGCCTCCACACAAAATCCAACTGTTACACACAGTTTTCCAATCTCGGTGGGACCGAATCAACAAACTCGGTCGGACCGAAAAGGTAAACCTAGTGACCGTTAGAGATTTTCGGTGGGACTGACATGCAACTCGGTAGGACCGATATGGTTAGGGTTTGGGCATAACGTAATCTTGGTGAGACCGATTACACAAACTCGGTGAGACCGAGTTTGGTAATAAGCTAACCAGAGAGTTGGTCCGGCAAACTCGGTGGGACCGATTTGCTCTTTCGGTGAGACAGAAAAGTTTCAAAAGGAAAACAAAGAGTTTACATTGCAATCTCGGTGGGACCGATTCGCTCTTTCAATGAGACCGAAAAGTTACGAAAGGGAAATAGAGAGTTTGCAATCCCATCTCGGTGAGGCCGAGATCCCTATCAGTAGAGCCGAATTGCTAGGGTTTGGCAGTGGCTTATGACAAGTGAAACACGGTGGCGCCGGATAGAAAGAACCGGTAGGACCGAGTTTGGCTTAGGGTTTAGGTCATATGTGGATATGGGAAAGTAGTTGAGGGTTTTGGAGCATATCACTAAGCACATGAAGCAAAAGGCTCATTAAGCAACACCTCATCCCTCCTTGATAGTATTGGATTTTCCTAAAGACTCAATGTGATCTTGGATCACTAAAATATAAAATGAAGAGTCTTGAGCTTTTGAGCTTGAGCCAATCCTTTGTCCTTAGCATTTTGAGGGTTCCACTTTCACATCCATGCCATGCCAATCATTGAGCTTTCCTGAAATAGTCATCTTGGAATAGCATTAGCTCAATGAGCTATATGTTGTTATGAATTACCAAAACCACCTAGGGATAGTTGCACTTTCAATCTCCCCCTTTTTGGTAATTGATGACAACATATAGATCAAAGCTTCGACAAATGATAATAAGCATGAAATATATCGTCGCTTTGAGAAGTATGTGACAAGTAAGAGCTCCCCCTAAATTTGTGCATATTTAAAATTTGCTTTGGACTGCAAATGCACAAAGAGTTAGAGTCATGGGTTACTCTTCCATGTCACATACATCTTGGTGGAGCGCTTAAAATGATAAGAATGAAATACATGCACTCATCACCAAGAATAGTGAATGATCACATAAGATAGATAAGGTGATAATATTAAGCAAACATTAAGTGTAGCTTATGATCAAACACATGATCATCAATGTCTCATGAGCAATGACATAGTATCTCACACAAAAGCAAACAAAGTTTGAAAAACCACCAAATAAAACAAGAGAGAATAAAAGCAACACTCTCTCTCGAAGCCTATGATCTATACATTTTCTCCCCCTTTGGCAACAAGTTACCAAAAAGTTCCTAGAAAATGCATAGTGCTAAGTCGACACTCAGGCTTGATCTTCAGGTGGTGGTGGAGTCCAGAGCACTCCAAGGACGAAGCCTTCTGTAGACGTGGTCGGAGTCGAGGCTGAAGTGGACACTGGAGCTGGTGGAACTGAGGCTGTAGCTGGTGCAGACGTGGTGGCTCTGGGGTCAGCAACTGGCACTGCAGACGACCTCGGACCTCGTGGCACTCTGGCAAAGGCATTAGTTGTAGTCTTGCCTTTCCTCTCCTGCATGTCATCCTGGAGCTGCTCCACTGCAGTCTGAATCTCTGTCACTTTGACATCCAAGTCATAGAACTATTGTTCCATGATCCTCTCTAAGCTTGCCTGGTTCAGAGTTAGGGTGGCTAGTCCTTGCTCAATCCGTAGGGTGGATGCAATCAAGTAACCAAGCTGCTCTTGTTTGGTTTTCAGGAAATATTCAGATGCCTCCTCTTTAGTAGGCATCTTGGCAGCTTTCTCCTTCCTCGCCTTCTCCTTCTTGGCTTGTGCTTGGGCAGATGATGGCTCATTCTCAGTCATGACCACTTGATTATCTTCAAAGTCTGGACGGATGGGCAGGTGTTCCTTGTCCAATAAGTATATCCCCGTGCCCATCTTAGAGTTGATGAGCTCCTGAATCTGTGGGGCATATCCACAGCTCCTCTTCTGGTCTGCTGCTGTCCTCTTGATTGTTTCAATCATAAGGCTCATGACTTTGAATTTCTGTGGCACGTCAAAGATATGTAGCAAATTGATTGCATGGCCCCTGATCATCTTGTGATCTCCAGATTTGGGCAATAAGGTGTGCCTTAGTATCCAATTGATAGTGGGCAGCCCTGACAGAAGATAGTGTACTGAGCCAAACTTGAACGCATCAAGTGCTTCATTTGGAATCTCCTTGTACATGTTTGACATTGAGTTATGATCCATCTTCTTCTTGGCATAGATATCCAAGTCATCCTCATGCTCTTTAGGGGCATTGATGAGCTGTGCCCACTCAGCAACTATAGATTGGTACCTCGTACCCTCAGACATCCATACAATTTTGCCATCTGAATAAAAATGTGCTGTGCAGTAGAACTGCATGATGAGTTCCTCGTTCCACTTTGTCAGCTTCTGCCCAACAAAGTCATCTACTCCACATGCCTTGAAGCTGTCCTGCACTCCAGGGTAGTGCTCTTTGTTGTCCTTGATGTATTCCCAGTCGACCCATCTCATATCACAAACTATGGGCTTCTTATCAAGCAGCACTGTCTCATAAAAGTCCTGCTGTTCCTTAGTGTGGAACCTGTAGTCAACAACAGTCCTTCTCCTTGAAGCATATGGGTCTGCTTCTCTCCACTTCCGGAGCCCTGAATCTCTCCTGAGTTTCATATCCTCAGCCACAGGATGAGCATCATTGTGGTCTGGGATCTTGGGCTTGAGCTTTCTAAGAACATTCTCTTCTTCTTCTTCTGCAGCTTCAGGCACTGGGGCCTTGTTCTTCTCAGTAGATGGGATGCTTCTTGTGTTCCTCTTTGGCTTTGGCTTTGGAGCTGGCTTGGCCTTGGAAGCAGCTACCCCTGTTATTATGGCATCACCCATCAGCTTGGGTGCCTTAGGTGCTGGTGCAGCTACCTCTTCTTCTTCCTTCTCATCTTCCATGATGGAAGCCTTGCCAAGCACTCTGGCTACAGTTTTCTTCACCCTTTCTTTCCTTTTCTTGCCTTCAGCAGCAACTGGCTCTATGGGAGTGGGTTTCTCAGTTGAAGCTCTGGCCTTTGACATAGTCTGCCTGCCTGCTGGCCTTTTGATTTTCATCCCTGGCTTTGTGCCCTGTGCTGGCTCAACTCTCTTGGAAGTTGCTTCCTCTTCTGCCACATAATCCTCATCTTCTGAGTCTGAGGTTCTCTTCTTTCTCTGTCTTGTGGCAGCTTTAGGCAGATTGCTAGGGGTGCTCCTGCTGCCATCATCTGAGTAACTTGAGGGACTAGTGCCCTCACTCATCTGCACTTGCTGCTCTGACAAGTTCTGGCTATCACTTTGGTCTGACATGATGAACAAGCTGACTGCTGACCCTGTGAACAGTTTATAGATGAGGTAGAATAGATGAGCATCACAAAATGCAGAGATTTTTGCAAAAGAATGACTCAAAATCTTAGTTTTAGTTTCCCACTGAAATCATCTCGGATCTACCGATTTTCAAACTCGGTGATACCAAAGCAGTTTTTGGAACCTAAACTAGTGAACTCGGTCAGACCGAGTCACAGTTCGGTGGCACCGAGACTGCTAGGGTTTCACAGAGTTCCAAAATCAGTCACATCGATAAGTAATTCTCGGTTAGACCGAGTTTCACTTGTGCAATGGCATAAGCCAAATCGGTGGGACCGAGTTTTTCAACTTGGTGGGTCCGAGATGGTTTCGGCGGAAACCTAAACCTAGTATTTTCGAATCAAACCTAATCTACGAGTTCATTGACTGGATAGAAGTTTATCAAACGTGGCTAGAATCAATATGATCTCAATGTGCTAGGAATCGGATTGGGGAATAGTACAAAGATCGAGTCCATACCCTAGTTCGGCGGAGACTCGCTACGGCGGCAACGGCAGGGTAGAATTCCCGTTGACGGCGATGGAGACCAGCGACTAGAGGCGGCTGGCAGTGAGGAGACGATCCGGAGACCAAGTTGGCAGAGCAGGCTATCGCGTGGGCTAAGGGGTTCGGAAAAATTTCCAAAATTTTGCCCGTGACTATATATAGCCCGACCCTGTCGGTGTGACCGAGTGGAACAACTCGGTGGCACCGAGATGCAAAACTGTATACAGGTGTTGCAACTCGGTGTGACCGAATGGTTCAACTCGGTTGCACCGAGATCGAAATCCTAGATCAACTTAATGATCTCGGTAGGACCGAAAGTAGGGTATCGGTCAGACCGAGAATCATAAAGAGGTTTTGGAAGTTTAAGTCTATGACAAATCGGGGACTCCGAGCGCTCCTCACACAGAGTGGTTCGAATCTGACTTGATCAAATTTTGTGATGTGGCATGAATAGAGTTTGAGACGAGAAAAGCATAGATAGCTAGAGGAGGTTCTTAGGCATTCTTGTCCATCCACTTGGAAAAAGGAAATAAAACCAAACAATCAAAACAACAAGTGGATGTCCTCGAATGAGTAAAATATGCAACCAGCATGCTCACACAATAAGATGGCAAATGAAATATCTGACAAGGCATGCACAACCAATTCTAGCATCTATCAGGCAATTTGCAATGACAAGGTCATCTATATATGAGTATATTGACTTAGGAGTCAAGTGAGAACACTTGATCATAGGTCATACTCATCGTTTAAGCTCAAGTGGGGTTACCACTTTTACATAAAGCATTGTTGTGTTCACATCTTTAGAGTTGCTTTAGCTCAAGTCTTAGAGTAAAGCTCCCCCTAGATGTGATATCCCCCCTTAGAGGGATGAACTAACCTCGGGTTTTGTCGATGATGACTTCATGTAGATGTTGAAGATGTGGATGCTCAATGTTGATGTAGATCACTTGGAGCTATCCATTTGAGTGAATTGCACTTTCAATACCTACATGGGTTAGTCCCACAAGGAACAAACAAGGATATCCATAGACATAGAGTGATGCACACACAAGATGATGTCCATGAAAACTTTTAGGTTACCTTGTCCCTTGTCTTACCAACAAGAGGTTTTGTGACTCCTTGAACTAGTGCAAGATGTGGAAGTTGATTGCACTTGTTCTTGCCAAAATGATAAGAGTGAAGTATGTTGGCGGAGTCACCCTCAAGAACTCTCTAGTTCTTCTTCTTTTGGATCCACACCATCTTGATGGGAATCCTTGGAGTTGTAGTCGTACTTGATGAAGTGGAACTTGAAGTAGTCTTGGGAATCCACTTGACTAAGGTCTTAGGAGCTTCTTCAAATGCATCAATTTCCTCTTGAAGCTTGTCCTTGCCTTTTTGCTTGTAGTCTTGTGGTGGAAGGTCATCTTGAGATTGTGTCCCCTTGAAAGAAGTATCATACTTCTCTTGTTGAGGAACAAACTTTGTCTTGGGGTATTGATCTTCTTCCCACTCAACTCCATTGGCATTGAACTTTTGTTCAAAACCAACACCTTGATTCTTCCGGTGCATTCCTTGCTTGCGCACAATTTCCTCGAATTGCTTACTCCTGGCAAGGCTTTTGTACATTCCTTTCTCTATAATTCCCTTCAATAAGCTATTTTCTTGCTCAAGTGTAACTTGGCTAAGAGAATCATTAGTGGAATCAAGAGAACTACTAGAAGCAACAATATTGGATTTAGCATGATCATTGTTACTGCTAGAGGAAGAATCTTTCTTGTTCTTGTTACTAGACTTGACTTGAGGCCTGTAAGTGGATAAGAGTAAACGCTTGGCAATGTAAGAAGAACTTTTCTTGCGGAGATCATCATTGATTGCTTTTAAGAACTCATGCTGTTGCTCAAGATTGAGCTTTTCAAAGTGTAATTTCTCATGAGCTCTTAAAAGTTCTCGATGATCTTCGAAGATAGTTTCATGAGCTAACTTAAGAGTGTTTAGTTCTTTAGTTAGAGCCTCAATCTTCTCCTTATCATTGTCATTCGTTTTATCTTGATTAGCATGATTAATTGATGTTTCATCATAGTATTCATCACTAGAGTTGTCAACAAGCAAATCATCACCTAACAAGTCATCTTCATCACTATTGAAATCAACATACTCGGGGTGTGTTACCTTAGGACCTTTGGCCATGAAGCATCTTCCAATTCCTTCATTTGGTGAGTCAAATATGTCGTAGGAGTTGGTTGACACAAGTGCTAGACTGGCAACACCTTCATCTTGAGTATCTTCGGAGTCGGAGTGATAACTTCTCTCGGAGTGGCTGTCGGAGTCGGAGCCGGATACCCATTCACCAACATGAGCTTGATGTCTTCGTTTTGTGTAGCTCCTTGATGATTTTTCCTTCCTTTCCGAATCCTTGCTTCTCCGTGAGTATCTTCGTTCATAACGATCATCTCTACTCCTTCTCTCTCTTGGTGGTGATTCTTTGCTTCTTCTTTTTGGAGAATCTTCTCTTCTCTTGTAGGGAGCCGTACACTCATTGGAATAGTGTCCGGGTCTTCCACAACTGTAGCAGTTTCGCTCTCGACTAGAAGATCTTTTGTCATTGTAGGACCTTGACTTGAAGCTTCTATCTTTGCTTCTACTCTTGTAGAACTTGTTGAAGTTCTTCACCATTAAGCTCAATTCTTCATTGAAGTTTTGTTTCTCACTTGATGATGTAGGGGCTTCACATGAGGCTTTGTAGGCACCACTTGATTTGTTGTGAAGTTCCTCTTTATCCTTAAGTGACATCTCATGAGCAACAATTCTTCCAATCACCTCCGTTGGCTTGAGATCTTTGTAATTGGGCATCATTTGGATCAAGGTGCACACGGTATCATATTTTCCATCCAAGGCTCTTAGAATCTTCTTGATGATGAATCTATCGGTCATCTCTTCACTTCCTAAGCCGGCAATCTCATTTCTGATGAGAGCAAGCCTAGAGTACATTTCAGCGACACCTTCACCATCCTTCATTTTGAACTTGTCAAGTTGACTTTGAAGCACATCCAACTTGGATTCCTTGACGGAGTTGGTACCTTCGTGCATATCAATCAAAGTGTCCCAAATTTCCTTTGCATTCTCAAGATGGCTGATTTTGTTGAATTCTTCGGGGCACAATCCGTTGAAGAGAATATCACAAGCTTGAGCATTGTATTGCAACATCTTCAACTCATCCGCGGTAGCTTCACGGTTTGGTTCTTTCCCATCAAAGAAGTCACCTTGCAAACCAACACACACAATAGCCCAAACGGCGGGGTTATGTCCAAGAATATGCATTTTCATTTTATGCTTCCAACTAGCAAAATTAGTACCATCAAAGTAAGGACCTCTACGGTGATAATTTCCCTCGCTAGACGCCATACTCTCCTAGGTTGTGAAACCAAGGCTATGACCACCAAAAGCTATGGAGATCAAAGAAAATGGAGACCAAAGCTCTGATACCACTTGTAGGATCGAAAGTATGTCTAGAGGGGGGGTGATTAGACTACTTGACCAAATAAAAACTTAACCTTTTCCCAATTTTAGTTCTTGGCAGATTTTAGCTATTGTAGGACAAGTCAAGCAAGCATGCAAAGAGTATATTGGCAGCGGAAAGTAAAGCATGCAACTTGCAAGAATGTAAAGGGAAGGGTTTGGAGAATTCAAACGCAATTGGAGACACGGATGTTTTTCCCGTGGTTCGGATAGGTGGTGCTATCCTACATCCACGTTGGTGGAGACTTCAACCCATGAAGGGTAACGGTTGCGCGAGTCCACGGAGGGCTCCACCCATGAAGGGTAATGGTTGCGCGAGTCCACGGAGGGCTCCACCCACGAAGGGTCCACGAAGAAGCAACCACCCATGAAGGGTCCACAAAGAAGCAACCTTGTCTATCCCACCATGGCCATCGCCCACGAAGGACTTGCCTCACTAGTGGTAGATCTTCATGAAGTAGGCGATCTCCTTGCCCTTACAAACTACTTGGTTCAACTCCACAATCTTGTCGGAGGCTCCCAAGTGACACCTAGCCAATCTAGGAGACACCACTCTCCAAGAAGTAACAAATGGTGTGTTGATGATGAACTCCTTGCTCTTGTGCTTCAAATGATAGTCTCCCCAACACTCAACTCTCTCTCATGGGATTTGGATTTTGTGGAAAGAAGATTTGAGTGGAAAGCAACTTGGGGAAGGCTAGAGATCAAGATGCATATGGTAGGAATGGAATATCTTGGTCTCAACACATGAGTAGGTGGTTCTCTCTCAGAACATATGAGTTGGAATTGTGTATGTGTTCTGATGGCTCTCTCCACGAATGAAGAGGAGGTGGAGGGGTATATATAGCCTCCACACAAAATCTAACCGTTACACACAGTTTTCCAATCTCGGTGGGACCGAATCAACAAACTCGGTCGGACCGAAAAGGTAAACCTAGTGACCGTTAGAGATTTTCGGTGGGACTGACATGCAACTCGGTAGGACAGATATGGTTAGGGTTTTGGCATAACGTAATCTCGGTGAGACCGATTACACAAACTCGGTGAGACCGAGTTTGGTAATAAGCTAACCAGAGAGTTGGTCAGGCAAACTCGGTGGGACCGATTTGCTCTTTCGGTGAGACCGAAAAGTTACAAAAGGGAAACAAAGAGTTTACATTGCAATCTCGGTGGGACCGATTCGCTCTTTCGGTGAGACCAAAAAGTTACGAAAGGGAAACAGAGAGTTTGCAATCCCATCTCGGTGAGACCGAGATCCCTATCGGTAGAACCGAATTGCTAGGGTTTGGCAGTGGCTTATGACAAGTGAAACTCGGTGGCGCCGGATAGAAAGAATCGGTAGGACCGAGTTTGGCTTAGGGTTTAGGTCATATGTGGATATGGGAAAGTAGTTGAGGGTTTTGGAGCATATCACTAAGCACATGAAGCAAAAGGCTCATTAAGCAACACCTCATCCCTCCTTGATAGTATTGGCTTTTCCTAAAGACTCAATGTGATCTTGGATCACTAAAATATAAAATGAAGAGTCTTGAGCTTTTGAGCTTGAGCCAATCCTTTGTCCTTAGCATTTTGAGGGTTCCACTTTAACATCCATGCCATGCCAATCATTGAGCTTTCCTGAAATAGTCATCTTGGAATAGCATTAGCTCAATGAGCTATATGCTGTTATGAATTACCAAAACCACCTAGGGATAGTTGCACTTTCAGGTGCCCCCTATCTGATGAGGACATCAATACCATTGTTACACCCATAGCCCCTGATGCTATACATACTGGACCAATTACTAGAGCTTGCGCAGACCAATTAAATTACCAGGTACTTACGTTTGTTGGTAACGTTTCTAATGTTCGTGAGAATATGATGCTACCTAAATTGGATACATTTGTTTTGCTTACAAGTGAAGGGCCTAGTTTGGACAAGAAAGATGAACCTTGGAGCAAGTTCAAGCATGGAGATGATGGCATGCGCAAGGGGAGCAGGAATGGAGTTACAAGTGATGATTTCAGGACTTTGAAGCCACCATAATGAGTGCATGAAGCCTTGGACGAAATACACAAGATGCCACTTCATAAATTTCGTCCAGAGGTGATTCTAGGTGCTGCGTCACCTTATTATTGGGCCCGGACCAAGTAATTTCAAAATACTTGAGTATAGGCTGTTTTTAGAGTCTCTATGTGTGGGGAAACAATAGTTAGGGTTGGTTTCGGACCCCTCCTCCAAGGGCCACGAACCCCCCCCCCTCCGCCTTCCTCCATATATACAGCCCTTAGGGCATCATTTAGAATTAGGGGTTTTGTTTAGATTACGATTTTGCCATAGCTGCAACTTCACGGACTTCGTTTGTGTTCAACGACTGGACTTAGACGTCACAAAACCCCATCTTGATCAATAAAGCTTTCATCTTATATTTGCAATATCCAGATTGCAATCTCGGTTTGTTGCTTGTTCTTCGTTTTCTCGCAGAAAATAGACTCTCATGGTTAGGTTGATCGTGCTCTCGCATGGTCAATAACCCCTCGGAAGTTGGTTTAGCCATTGCTAAGGCGTGACACCTTCGCACGTTCGTAGTCGGATCGTCAAAGTTGACTCCCACAGAAAATGATATCTATCTCATCGAAACATCGGGACACCTTCGCCTTTATCAAGTGGTATCAGATTTCCAGGTTGCTCGGTGAGATTTTACAACTTTTCGTAGTTTAGATCAAGTCTGTTATTCATAGCTATAGTCCACGAAAAAGCCAAAAAAATTAGTGTTAGTTCATCCTACCCGAACCAATCTGAGCCTTTGCATAATATTTTAGAGTTCTTGCTTTGTTGAATTTGCGGTTGTATCATCGTGCCGAGTTGCTGGTCTTAGCATCTAGTCCTTTAGAGTTTCGAGTTCTGTTCAGAGTTTGTCAGCCACCACCACCCCACCACCATATACATCTACGCCGTGCTTTGGACACTCCTTGGTAATCGCACTATCCAAGCTTTGAGATTTTTTACTACAACGGTTCCCGATCACCACTTGCTGCTTGATAAGAACTGGTATGAATTTTGATTCGCTTGACGGATTTGTGACATTCCACAACACCACCGCCACTTCCTAGTAGTCTACATGACATATTCTTGTGTTTTTCTTTTGCTACTAACCATGCCACAATCAAAAGCGGATGAGCTCGACAGGCGGAACAAGACTAACAAGGAGCTCCATGATAAATTTTGGGAAATGTTGGGTCAACAGGTAGAACATGTGATGGCTAGTTTTGGCAAGGCATTAGCGAGGATTGTTGACGTTGAGAAGACAATTGACAATAAATTGGATGCCAAGTTTGCTGAAATGCTTGCGTGTCTACCTCCACCTACTGCTTCTACTGCACCATTACAACAACAACAATAACCTCCACGTCACGAAATAGCCCTCCACCGAGCGGGCCATGTTCCTCTTGAGCCTGGACAAAATTCTTGTGCCGCTGCTACTGCTGTTGATGCTTCTGTAGCTTCTGCTGCTACTGCAGAAGTGGAGGACTATTACGAGGATGAGGTTGATCAAAATCAGAACTACGTACAACCACCAGCGCCACCAGCACCAGGTCGACCTCAGGCATATAATCGCAACGGTAGGGCTGCAGCACCACCTCAGGTACGAGATTATGACCATATTCCTAAACTAAAATTGAATATTCCACCGTTTGAGGATAGATACATTCCTGATGTATACCTGACTTGGGAGTTAGAAACTGAACAACGTTTCACATGCTTACAATATACTGAGGAAAGACGTGTTGCTGCTACTGTTTGTGAATTCAGTAGTTTTGCTTCTGTTTGGTAGTCTCGATATTGTAGATTATATCATGATAATATCCCTACTACTTGGGCTGCTTTGAAAACTGCTATGCATACTCATTGGGTTCCACCATATTATCAACATGAATACTTCAAAACTACAGTGTTTGAGACAAGAGAAAAATTATGTTGAGGAGTATTACCAGGAATTAAAAACTGGCACGATTAGATGTGGTATTGTTGAGGATAATGGGGCTATGCTTGCACGTTTTATGGGTGGATTAAATAGAGAGATTCAAACCATTTTTGAGTATAAGGAGTATAACAATATCACTCGTTTATTCCATCTTGCAAAGCTGAACGTGAAGTGTAGGATCGACAGGCATTTGCGCGAACTAATTTCTCTACAGGTCGACCTTCATCACGGACACCACGTGCATCTTCTACTTCCACACATTCTGCTACACCGACACCTCCGGCAGCTACCACCTCCAGCCGTGATACAAGAAAGTCGGCACTACCACCACTATCTGCCAAGAGCAAACCTACAGGGCCTTCATAGAGCTATTCTTCATTCATGGCATCAACAGGGCGCACAAGTGATATAATTTGTCGTCGTTGTAAGGGAAGTGGTCATTATGTAGAGAATGCCAATCTCCGCGTGTTATGATTGCTACTGAGGATGGTGGGTATGAGTCCACTAGTGACTATGATGAGGAGACTTTGGCCCTTATTACAAGTGAAGAACATGGTTGAGATGATTCAGATCATGAGATGCAATACATGGCTGTTGAAGATGCTGACAAGTATGAAAGTTTAGTTGCTCAACATGTTTTGAGTGTGCAGGTAACACAAGCTGAACAAAATTAGAGGCATAATTTGCTCCATACAAAGGGAGTTGTAAAGGAATGTTATGTTCATGTCATCATAGATGGAGGGAGCTGCAAAAATTTGGCTAGCATGGAGACGGTGGAGAAGCTATCTCTCACCACAAGATCACATCCACATCCTTACTACATCCAATGGTTCAACAATAGCGGCAAGGTTAAGGTAACACATACTGTTTGTGTGCATTTTAGTATCTCTACATATGCTAATTATGTTGATTGTGATGTTGTACCCATGCAAGCATGTTCCTTATTACTTGGTAGACCATGGCAATTTGATAAAAATTCTGTACACCATGGTAGAAACAACCGGTATACTCTTCTTCATAAGGATAAGCATATTGCTTTCCTTCCTATGTTCTTGATTCCATTATGAAAGACGATATTAATAGAGTTAATAAAGCAAAACAAGAGAAAAATAAGAGTGAAAATCGTATTGTGGCAAAAGAGTTTAAGCAACAAATGAAGCCTAATAATAAACCATCTTGTGTTGTGTAACGCCCTCGATGCGGCTATATCTCCCACGTGTCGAAGCACGACTTAGAGGCATAACCGCATTGAAAGCAATGTCGCAAGTGAGGTAATCTTCACAACAACCCATGTAATGAAATAGGGGAAAGAGATATATAGTTGGCTTACAATCGCCACTTCACACAACTACATGAATAAAGCATTACATCAACCAAATACAATCAAGGTCCGACTACGGAACCAAAATAAAAGAAGACTACCCCAAATGCTACACAGATCCCCGATCGTCCCAACCGGGCTCCACTATTGATCGACTAGAACGAAACAACACAAAGGACAAGATCTTCATAGAGCTCCTCCTTGAGCTTGGTTGCGTCACCTGTACGTTATCATCGGCACCTGCAAACTGGTTTTGGAAGTATCTGTGAGTCACGGAGACTCAGCAATCTCACACCCTCGCGATCAAGACTATTTAAGCTTATAGGTAAGGTAAAGGTATGAGGTGGAGCTGCAGCAAGCGACTAGCATATATGGTGGCTAACATATTCACAAAAGAGAGCAAGAAGAGAAGGCAAAAGCACGGTCGAACAACTATGATCAAGAAGTGATCCTAGAACAACCTACGTCAAGCATAACTCCAACACCGTGTTCACATCCCGGACTCTGCCGAGAAGAGACCATCACAGCTACACACGCGGTTGGTGCATTTTAATTTAAGATAAACTTCAGGTTTTCTACAACTGTACATTAACAAATTCCCATCTGGCCATAACCGCAGGCACGACTTTCGAAAGTTCAAATCCCTAAAGGGGTGTCCCAACTTAGCCCATCACAAGCTCTCACGGTCAATAAAGGATATTCCTTCTCCCAAGACAATCCGATCAGACTTGGCATCCCGGTTACAAGACATCCTCGACAATGGTAAAACAAGTCCAGCAAAGCCACCCGAATGTGCCGAAAAATCCCGATAGGAGCTGCACATATCTCGTTCTCAGGGCACACCGGATTGTCCAAGGTTCCGGTAGGCCAGCCCAGAGTTGCCCCTGGTGGCCACCGGCAGCTGATAGGTTGGACCTACACTTAGAGGAGCACTGGCCCGGGGGGGTGTTTAAATAAAGATGACCCTTGAGTCTGTAGAACCCAAGGGAAAGAAAAGGCTACGTGGCAAATGGTAAAACCAATGTTGGGCCTTGTTGGAGGAGTTTTATTCAAGGCGAACTGTCAAGGGGTTCCCATTATAACCCAACCATGCAAGGAACGCAAAATCCAGGAACATAACACTGATATGAAGGAAACTAGGGCGGCAAGAGTGGAACAAAACACCAGGCATAAGGCCGAGCCTTCCACCCTTTACCAAGTATATAGATGCATTAATTAAATAAGAGATATTGTGATATCCCAACAAAATATCCATGTTCCAAACAAGGAACAAACTCCAATCTTCACATAGCCAAACAACGGTTTGCTAGGACAAGGTGGGTTAGAGGCTTGGCTCAACAATATGGGAGGCATGATAAGCAAGTGGTAGGTATCGCAGCATAGGCATAGCAAAAGAGCGAGCAACTAGCAAGCAAAGATAGAAGTGATTTCGAGGGTATGGTCATCTTGCCTGAAATCCCGCAGGAAGAAGAACGAGTCCATGAAGAATACAAATGGACGTAGTCGAACGGTTCCTCACAAACGCGATGTTATCAGAACCAACCTGAAGAAGCACACAACATAGTAAACAACCAACACATGAACATGGCATGATATGCGGGATGCGGTATGTGATGCATATGCATGATTTGGAAAGGAATGATTGAACCTGGCCTCAACATGGAAAACCAGGAGTTCCACTGGAAAGGTGAGTTGATTTCGGTCGAAATCGATATAAGGATCATCGGAATCGGATGCACGGTTTGGAAATGGCAAGCAAAACAAATATGGCACCGATCTGCGATAATCAGCACGAGACCACCTAGATGCATCAAGATAAATATGCTACAGCACTCAAACATGGCAACAAAATACATGGCAGGTATCCACTAATGAGGCTTGACAAAAGATAAACACTTAGCTATGGCTAATTCACTAAATAACAGGTTACAGACTTAGTGAAATTATCAACAAGTCGGGAATTATCATCAGGAAGCAAAGTTTAGAGCACGAAAACTACATGCTACAAGAACATATCATGGCAAATAAAGACATGGCATGAAGCTACTCTAAGCATATAACAAAAGTCCCTTAGTGACCATGAGCCAAAAGGGGTCAGAAAATACAATTGCAAGCATGTGAACATAGCAAAAACATAAACAGATTCAGACTTCGTGAAAAACTGGAGCATGCAAAACAGATTAATAAGTAGGCATGTTTACGAGCTCGATGCACTCACTATGAGGCATTGCATGACAAACTAAGTATACACCCAGCAAATATACATGGCATAGAAGTTAGACATGGAAAGAACAACAACATAGCATGCACCGATCAACAACAACAACCTCGGCAAAATCGCTAAACATGTTAACAATCTGCCAGGAGCATTTTATAGCAAAAGTAGAGCTCGATTGACTCAAGCTAGGGTGCTCCATAATTGAAAACAAAGACATGGATGGAGAGAGCACAACAATATTAATAAAACATCCTTACTGATCATCCTCAAAAGAGGCACGGATCACTAGGAAACAACATGAACATATGGCATAAAAACAATATCAGGACAAGGATTAGTGAAATTCTAAGTCCCTGAAATCAACATCATTGGGTAAGCTACTTTGCATGCTTGTGCTAGTCACCACAAAGATCACAAAAATACATGGCATACACCCCTGTAAAGATAACATGGCTTTCTACAAAACACATGTAGAGCTCAAGATCATAGCATGCACACATTAATCATGGCAAAAATGACAAAAGGCTATTTGCTGAAATAGATCTGACATAATCATCACATAGCCCTCTTCCAACAGCATTTCGGGCATCAACATGAGCTCAAATGAAAATGATGCAATGAGATGAAATGATGTACTCGCGAGACGAACATTTTGATATGCTACACGCACGAATCGGAGCAACGATGAGGAAGTTATGATGCAATGAAATATGCATAAAATTACTGGGACTTGGACGAAATTTAGACCTGTCCAAGAAAGTCAACGGGACGGAGGGATCCGGGACGACGAGATCCGGGACGCGGGGGCGGTGTTTGGTTCAACTCCCGGTGGATCTGATCCCACGCGATCCAGATCCGGAGCGGACCGGGTCCGGCGACGGCGAGGAGGCCGGAGGCGGGGGAGATGACGGTGGATGTCGACTCCGGCGAGGAGGTCCTCCGGCGCGGCCGTGGGCGGTGTCCAGTGGTGAGGCGGCAGGGACGGCCGAGTAGTTCGCGGGAGGCGAACTTGGATGGCGGCCGAAGCGCGTAGCGGGTAGACGGAGCCGGCGAGGCATGCGGCGAGCGGAGGCGCCAGCGAAGGAGAGAAGCGGCGCGGTGGAGGTGGGCACTCCGGCGAGGCGGCAACGAAGTCTAGTGAGCGGAGCGCTCGTCGGCGGTGGGTGCGAGGCGCGGGGAAGGGCGCGAGCGGCGGCGGCCCAACTTCTTCGTCCCGCGCGCTCCGCACGCCCATGGAGCCCCGCAACCTCTCCCCCGCCCATCGCGCTGCACCAACACCCCAGGTCGTCGTGGCCCTCTTGGGCGGCTCGCAAGAGCCGCCTACAAGTCACCACGTCAAGCCGTTCATCCGCCGGGTCAGCGCCGCTTCCACGCGGCAGGGGGCTCCCCTGGACCGGGCGGCGCCCGAGACCGGCCTGACCTTCAGCTCGGAGGACCACCCCTCCAACTCGGCCTGCTCGGGTGCGCTCCCCATGCTGTGCACCCCCACCATCTTCCAGGTGGCCGTCACCAGAACCCTCATTGATGGCGGCGCGGGCCTCAGCATGCTCTCGGTCGAGGCCTTCAACCTCCTCTGCATACCCCTGGAATGGCTGCAACCCAGCCGGCCCTTCTCAGGCATTGGGGGCAAGTCGTCCAGCTCCTTGGGACAGATCCGGCTCCCAATAACCTTCAGCACCTACGACAACTTCCGCACGGAGCTGGTCGACTTCGACATCGCCCCCATCGGCCTCCCCTACAACGCCATCCTCGGCTACCCAGTGCTGGCCCAGTTCATGGTCGCGACGCACCCGGCGTACAACCTCATGAAGATGCCCGGGAGTAGCGGTGTCCTCACTGTGCACGGGGACACCGGGGACGCACTGCGGGTGTTCAAGCTCGCCTTCAAGACAGCGGCGTCGGCACAGCCCGCCAACTTGGAGACCCCCGGGCCCAAGGGGGATGCACCCGCCAAGAAGAAACAGTTGTTCTCCCAAGACAAGGCAGAAACCAAGCAGATACCCGTCGATGAGGGCGGATCCACCAACGCCACTTTCACCATAGGCGCCCACCTCAAACCCGAGCAGGAGAAGGCCCTGGTCGGGTTCCTGCGTGCAAAGAAGAAGGTATTCGCTTGGGAGCCTGACCAGTTGGCAGGGATCCCTAGGAGTGTACTCGAGCATCACCTCAACGTGTTCCCCAATGTGCGCCCTGTGAAGCAGAAGGCCAGGCGGCAGTCCACAGAAAAGCAGGCCTTCATCGTCCAAGAGACTCGCAAATTAGAAGCCGCTGGGGTCATTCGCGAGGTCCGATACCCGGATTGGTTGGCCAACCCTGTCGTTGTGCCAAAGAAGGGAGGGAAGGAGCGCATGTGTGTCGACTTCACCAACCTCAACAAAGTATGCCCGCAAGATCCGTTCCCGCTCCCCCGCATCGACCAGATCGTCGATTCCACTGCGGAATGCGACCTGTTGTGCTTCTTGGATGCCTTCTCTGGGTATCACCAAATCAAGATGGCAGTAGAAGACGTCGAGAAGACAGCCTTCCTAACCCCGTGTGGGGTGTACTACTACACATGCATGCCATTCAGGCTGCGTAACGCAGGGCGACCTTCCAGCGGCTGATGCACATCACCTTGGACCCGCAGCTCGGGAATAATGTTGAAGCTTACGTCGATGACATTGTGGTAAAGTCTCGGGAGGCCAAGACCTTGATACAAGACTTGGAGGAAACCTTCACGAGCCTCAACGCAGTGAACCTACGGCTCAACCCAGAGAAGTGTGTGTTCGGAGTCCCCTCGGGCAAGCTGTTGGGTTTCCTCGTGTACCACTGAGGCATCGAGGCTAACCCGGAGAAGGTCAAGGCAGTGGAAGACATGATCCCGTCAAAGACCCTCAGAGAAATGCAGAAGCTCACGGGGCACGTGACTGCGCTAGGGCGCTTCATCTCCAAGTTGGGGGAACGAGCACTGCCCTTCTTCCAGCTAATGAAGAAAAAGGGGCCCTTCGAGTGGACTGAAGAGGCCGACAAGGCGTTCCAGGATCTCAAGAGATACCTGACCAGCCCACCGGTCATGGTGGCTCCACGCCCTCAAGAGGCCATGGTGCTTTACCTCGCCACCACTCCCTACTCCGTCAGCGCAGCCTTGGTGGTAGTCAGAGAGGAGCGCCGAATCAAAACCGCGGCAGCAGCCCGTGACAAGGCAGAACAGGGACAAGGAAGGCCTACAGAAACAGCCACCGCGGCTGAGGAGGATCATTAGCCGCAGAGGGGCGCACCAGAGGCAGAAGAGGCCCCTCTTCCAGATGGCCAGTCTTAGGAGGCCTCATTGCCTCAAGAGGCGCCACGGTCTCCGAAGGGAGCCACCAACACTGATGCACTCCACCTCGTTGAGCACCCAGTGTACTTCATCAGCATGGTGTTGCGGGATGCAAGGGCATGGTACCCCATGCCTCAGAAACTCCTCCTCGCGCTACTGGTGGCCTCGCACAAGCTGTGGCACTATTTTCAGGGTCACCCCATCAAGGTCGTCTCGTTATACCCCCTTGAGAGAGTACTCAGGAGCCCTAATTCAGCTGGAAGGGTCGCTGAGTGGAACATAGAACTGCAAGTGTTTCAGCTCGAATTCAGCACGACCAGAGTCATCAAGGGAGCAACGTTGGCGGATTTTGTCGTAGAATGGACGGAGGCGCCAGGCCTCAAGGCCGATGACGATCGGTCCCTGTCCCTAGGAAGCGAGGCGCCAGAAGGCTGGGTCATGTACTTCGATGGGGCGTTCTCCAGGCATGGCGCTGGGGCTGGGGCGGTGCTTATATCGCCGCTTAGGACAAGCTCTATTACGCCGTGCAGCTCTGTTTCCAGCAAGGTGAAAAGGTCTCCAACAACATAGCAGAGTATGAAGGTTTAATACCGAGCTTGAAGGCCGCGGCTGCCCTAGGGGTGAAACGCCTCACCATCAAGGGCGATTCGCAGCTCCTTGTCAATTTCTCCAACAAGGTGTACGAGCCGAAGGATGAGCACATGGAAGCCTACCTAGCGGAGGTCCGCAAGATGGAGAAGCAGTTCCAGGGGTTGGAGTTGCAGCATGTGCCCCGTGGCACCAATCAGGAGGCCGACGACATCGCCAAACGGGCGTCCAGGTGGTTACCTCAGGAGCCTGGCATTTTTGAGGAGCGGCTCTTCAAGCCATCAGCCCTGCCGTCATTATCGAACACGGCTCAGCCCCGGGAGGAGCTCCCTCAGCCACCTGCCTCAGGGGCTCCGGCCTGTGGCCCGGCCTCAGGAGCATGTCTGCTCCTGACGATGGAACCTCAGGAGGGATGTTGGATCGCGGAGCTCCGGAGTTACCTAACGCAAGGGACCCTACCGGAGAAGGAGGAGGAAGCGGAGCGAGTGGCATGCCAGGCCACGGCATACTGCATCAAGGATGGAGAGCTCTACCGGAAGTGGCCAAACGATGTATCCCTGCACTGCATCTCCAGGGAGCAAGGGAAGGAACTGCTGGAAGATATACACGGCGGAGATTGTGGACATCATTCATCATCACGGACCCTCGTCGGCAAGGCGTTCCACAGTGGGTTTTATTGGCCCATCACGCTCAATGACGTCGTCGAACTAGTAAAAGCTTGTGAGGCCTGCCAGTTCCACGCCAAGCAGATCCATCAGCCAGCAGGAGGCTTGCAGACTATACCCCTTTCGTGGCCATTCGCAGTCTGGGGGCTGGATATCTTGGCCCCGTTTCCTCGGGCGCCTAGGGGCTACCGCTACCTCTACGTCGCTGTGGACAAGTTCACGAAGTGGGCTGAAGTAGAGGCTGTCCGCACCATTCCCGCGGGTTCCACGGTCAAGTTCATCAAGGGCATCGTGAGCCGGTTCAGGGTGCCGAATCGCATCATCATGGACAATGGTTCGCAGTTCACCAGTAACCTCTTCAAAACATACTGTGCTAACCTTGGAACGCAGATATGCTACGCTTCGGTGGCGCACCCCCGAAGCAACAGCCAGGCCGAGCGAGCCAACGTGGAGGTCCTGAGGGGCCTCAAGACCAGGACGTTCAAGAAGAAGCTGGAGGCCTGCGGCAGAGGTTGGTACGACGAGCTTCAGTCCGTGTTGTGGTCCATCCGCACAACCGCGACCAAGCCGACTGGAGAGACCCCGTTCTTCCTGGTCTACGGAGCCGAAGCGGTCCTCCCTCACGAGGTCAGACGTCGCTCCACGCGGGTCCTGGCGTTTGACAAGGCGCAGTAGGACGCCATGCGGGGGATGGACCTCGTGCTGGGGGAGGAACGTCGCCGAGAAGCCGCGCTACGAGCGGCGAGGTACCAACAAGCACTGCGGCGATATCACTGCCACAACATCCGCCCCAGAACTCTCGAGGTAGGAGACCTCGTGCTTAGGCGGGTCCTCTCCAGGGAGGGGCTGCACAAGCTCTCTCCCATGTGGGAGGGCCCGTTCAAAGTTGTTCATGTTTCCAGGCCCGGCTCCGCGGGCTTGGAGACTCAGGAGGGGGTGCTAGTCCAGAATGGGTGGAACATCCAGCACCTCCGGAGGTTCTACCCCTAAAAAGGCCCAGAGCCTGTGAAGAAGGCGAATGCCTGTGAAGCTATCGCGTTTTGGAAAAGGCCCGAAGCCTGTGAAGAAGGCGAATGCCTGTGAAGCTATCGCGTTTTGGAAAAGGCCCAGAGCCTGTGAAGAAGGCGAATGCCTGTGAAGCTATCGCGTTTGGGAAAAGGCTCAGAGCCTGTGAAGAAGGCGAATGCCGGTGAAGCCATCGTGTTTGGGAAAAGGTCCGGAGCCTGTGAAGAAGGCCAACGCTTGTGAAGCTCGCCGCCCGTGACACTCTCACGTGATAATGAGTTGGGGCTGTACACGCCCCAGAGTCTCAGGAGCGCCGGCCTCAGGGCCTGGGGCTCCCTCCCACGCCCAGTGGCAGCACTTAGCTCCGCGCTGGTGAGAAGACGTCGAAGACTAGATTAGGCGCCGGACGTGGCTTTTCATTTGCTTTCCGCAGTTGGCTTGTTCCTTCTCATTCGAAGTTTTATTGAAGTTGTTCCCGTCTTTGGCTTGTGGTTCTTCGACTTTTCACTCTCCTGCCTCGATTTCTCTTGTGCAAGGCCTCGCGAGGGGGCAGCTGAGCGCCCTCGCGAGTGTTCCTATCCTAGTCATTCAAAGAGTTCGCGACCTGGGCCCCTTATAGGAGCACCCCTCCAGTCCATGCCCCACGGGCACCGCGACACAAACAAAGGGCCTGGGTCGGTCGCCCCCCCACGGCCGGGGCCGGGAACTATCCATGCTCGGGCACGTAGCCAGAAGGTACGGTAACGAAAGCAAAACGATGATTAACAGCAATAACCCGAACACACCCCCGCGGGGCTCCACACTATTGTCTTTGCTACGCAGGGAAAAGGAAAAAGAAAGAACAAATGTGGTGCAGCTCGCCTCACACCGGCCCGCAGGGAAGGCTCGAGCTGCCTCCGGAGCTCAGGCGGACTCCCTCTCGCGCTTCACCAGGGCGCGACGGCGAGCGGACATGTTGCCACCTCCCAAGCAGATACGGCGGTGCGGAGGCTGACCGCGGCCACCGCTAGAAGAGTCGCCGCCTGAAGAAGAACCGGAGAAGCTTGAGGAACCCTGAGCGCCGCTGGCCGCGTGAGCGCTGCCCTCTCCATCATCGCCGGAGCTGGGTTCCCAGCCGCGGTCGTCACCCTCGGGGCAACACCCTGCGCGGCGACCATCTTCCCCAAACACCCGCACGTAGAGGGTGGCATCGCCATCGAACTTGAAGTGTAGGGTGCACCGACGGCTCAGGCCACGCGCGCGGGCAAACGTCTGCCAACCGCGGGCCACGAACAGGCTCCCGGCCGCGGGGACCTGCAGTGAGACCCATGAGGCCCGGCTGTAGCAGCCGTCGGCCTGAAGCCAGAGGCCGCCCGGGGCGCCGGCCGGGAGCTCACCAAGGAGGAAGCGAGGAAGTGGAAGCCAAGTGCTGGTCGGACCCGCTGACCACACGACGAACTCTGGCAGCACTTCAGCAGCGTGAAAGCGCGGCCTAGGGGGACGCACAGCCGGAGCGCGCGCCCCCGGCCGCAGCAATCCGCCCATCGTTGTGCTGAAGATCGCCTTCACGGCCACGGGGAGCCACCGTGGTGGCCACAGAATGTTTACGAGGGCGCCCTCGGCCGCGCTTGGGTGGAGTAGAGGCGGGCTCAACCTGGTGAGACTTCCCCTTCTCTTCGGCCGAGAACCTCCTTGACGGGGCCATGAAGAAAAGGAGAAGCAAGGAGGGATGAACTGGAAGGGCGCGCGCCAGTCCATACTTATAACTGGCAATGGCCAACCAATGGCCCCCATGATCGCAGGTAATTATGACCCGCTTTGCATGTAGGGACTTGTCCAATCCATGCAGTTGCCGAGGCGCCATGGGGAAGTGGAGACACCCACGTCCAATCAACCGCCACGCGGAACCCAAGGCCGCAGGCTGTTAGGGCCCGCGGCGCTTCGCTCTTGCCCTTCCGCCTCCCTGCACGGCCAAGTCCGGGCGCGCCTCGGGCCTGGGGGCTACTGTCGGCGTTCTGGGAACGGGGGTCCCCAGACTTGCCTGCCTGCGGCATGCGGCGTGGCACAAAGGGGGCCCAGCGCGGCCCATCTTCACCAACACAAACCCAAGACCCTCGCGAGGGGCCAAGCCTCGTGGGGTGGACGACGCGGAGCTTCCTCGGGCGCGGCCTCGTCAGGCTGGCTCACGAGGAGATGGAGAGATCAAGGCAGGGTACCTCACGAGGTGCCCGTGACGCAAGCCATGACGACCGGAGGCGCAAGGCGGGTGCTAGCCCGCGCAGTGTCCTCCCTTCCTCTTTGGTGCAAAGGGGGCAAGCGCAGCCGCGGAGTACCGAGGCATCAGGCAATGGTTGCTGTTTCGGTGCAACGAGACCAAGACCAGGAGGACTACGAGACGGAGGTCACCGTGGAGCCCAAGATGGCATCATCACCAGAGCTTTGCGCAGGAGAAGACTACTTTTGTCAGGATAGTTGATACTAGCTGTCCCCCTTCAAATTAGCCCGCCATTGTTGGCTCCCTTCCCGCTCGATATTTGGGAAGAGGACCAGGGCCTCTATAAATAGGACCAGCCACCCACAGAGCCAAGGGGGCTGAGAAGAGAGCCGAGCCGTAGGGTTGGAAGGATAGAGAAGATCAGAAAGAGAGAGAGAGAGAAAAGGTGACTGAGCTCCAGCTAAGAACAGACCCTCGCGAGGCTGTTCTTCCTTGTATTGTTCATCATCATCAGCCCAAGAGGCAATCCACCACACGACACACTAGAGTAGGGTATTACACCACAACGGTGGCCCGAACCAGTATAAACCCTATGTCTCTTGCGTTGTTCTTTCCTTAGTTCAGATCCTAGCAAGGCGGAGGGGTGCAGGAAGGTAGGAGGCGAAATCTCCACGCGCACCCTACTGTTCGAACCTCAAGGGTCTGCCGGAACCCGAAATCCAACATATGTGAGCTCATTACTCTCCATAAGATCCATATGATCTCTTTATTTCTTTTTATTTCTTCTCTTTTATTTTATTCCCTCAAGATCATAGCAAAATAATCAAGCCCTTGACTCAACACTAATTTTTGTTATATATAGCTCACTGACTCGATTACATAGAAAGACCATATAGCAAAACTCACAACTAGATCATACTAAAACTTTATTCTACTAGATCAAGATATTATCAAAAGGATCGAACTAAGAAAATATGGTAAAGATAAAAGTGATGGTGATACGATACCGGGGCACCTCCCCCAAGCTTGGCAGTTGCCAAGGGGAGTGCCCATACCCATGTGATTATATCTCTTTTGCCGGTGAAGGAGATTGAGTTGTTGATGATGTAGGCTTGTCCCTCTTCCAAGGCATAGGCTCGAAGGATGATCAAGTCTCCGAGATCCTTAAATCTGCAGCCAAACTCATCCTCTTGAATCTATATTCATACTCACAGTTTTGATTTTGCAGGTCATAGATCTGGGCTTGGAGGTGCTCAATTTTCTCATGAAGCTTGAAGATGGCCTCCCCAATGTCCTTGGCGTCCAGCTTGTGGTTGTTGGTGAACTCCGTGATCATTATGTGATTGGAGTCGAGTCCACGCTCCACCATCTCCTGACACTTGAAAACTGGTTGCTCCATTGCCTCGAGCCTTGTCTACACACTTCTGGTCCTCCTTGGTCCCTCAACATCGCGGATGTGCAGCAACCCCTCACACATCTCAATGGTTTGAGGATGTTGCAACACTTCCGCGAGGTAGGGGTTGATGACCTTCTCGAAGAACTTGTCCTTGGGGGCACTTGGAGACGTCATGGTGATCTAGATCTGTCAGAAAAGCAGCTCGAAACAAGAACAGGAGATTTTTGCATGATATGGAGGTCAAAACCATCAGGAGATTATATAATGAATTTTTACCGACTAAAAGATGTATCGTGTAAGAAAACGGAGTTCGGAGGGCACACGAGGTGCCCACGAGGTAGGGGGGCGCGCCCAGTGGGGTAGGGTGCGCCCTCCACCCTCGTGGATGCCTCGAGTCCTTCCCGGACTACTTCTTATTTTCCTATTTTCTTAAATATTCCAAAACGGAGAAAAATTGCCATTAGAACTATTTTGGAGTCGGTTTACTTACCGTACCACGTACATATTCCTTTTCGGAGTCTGAAATGTTCCGGAAAGTGTCTCTTATGTATTCCTCCGGGGTTACGGTTTCAATAATATTAGTTTCAACATTTAGGGGATTACCTGAGGTATAATATTTGATTCTTTGACCGTTCACCACCTTCGGATTTGTGCCTTCGAAGTTGTTGATTTTTATGGCACCGGAACGATAGACCTCCTCGATAACGTAAGGACCTTCCCATTTAGAGAGAATTTTGCGTGCAAAAAATCTTAAACGAGAGTTGAATAGCAACACATAATCACCTACATTAAACTCATGCTTTTGTATCCTTTTGTCATGCCATCTTTTAACTTTTTCTTTAAACAGTTTGGCATTCTCATGGGCCTGGGTTCTCCATTCATCAAGTGAGCTAATGTCAAAAACCCTCTTCTCACCGGCCAGTTCGAAGTCATAGTTGAGCTTTTTAATAGCCCAATATGCCTTATGTTCTAATTCAAGAGGTAAGTGACATGCTTTACCATAAAACATTTTATATGGAGACATACCCATAGGATTTTTGTATGCAGTTCTGTAGGCCCATAATGCATCATCAAGTTTCTTGGACCATTCTTTCTAGATCTATTGATAGTCTTCTGCAAAATTAATTTAAGCTCTCTATTGCTAAGTTCTACTTTACCACTAGACTGTGGATGATATGGAGATGCAATTCTATGATTAACATCATACTTAGCAAGCATTTTACGAAAGGCACCATGAATAAAATGTGAACCACCATCAGTCATTAAATGTCTAGGGACTCCAAACCTCGGAAAAATAACTTCTTTAAGCATCTTAATAGAGGTGTTATGATCAGCACTACTAGTTGGAATAGCTTCTACCCACTTAGTAACGTAATCAACAGCAACTAAAATATGTGTATACCCATTAGAGGAAGGAAACGGTCCCATAAAATCGAAGCCCCAAACATCAAATGGTTCAATAACGAGGTAATAATTCATAGGCATTTCTTGATGTCTACTAATATTACCAATTCTTTGACATTCATCACAAGATAAGACAAACTTACGGGCATCCATGAAGAGAGTAGGCCAATCAAAATCGGATTGCAATACCTTATGTGCAGTTCTATCTCCAGCATGGTGTCATCTATAAGCTTCGGAGTGACACTTGCGTAGGATCTGTTCCTGTTCATGCTCAGGTATACAACGTCTAATAAAACCATCTACTCCTTATTTATAAAGGTGTGGGTCATCCCAGAAGTAATGTCTTAAATCATAGAAAAACTTTTTCTTTTGCTGGTATGTGAAACTAGGTGGTATAAATTTAGCAACAATGTAATTAGCATAATCAGCATACCATGGAGCAGTGCGAGAAGCATTTATGACAGCTAGTTGTTCATCAAAAAAGCTATCATCAATAGGTAGTGGGTCATCAAGAACATTCTCTAACCTAGACAAGTTGTCTGCAATAGGATTCTCAGCTCCCTTTCTATCAATATATGCAAATCAAATTCTTGTAGCAGGAGAACCCATCTAATAAGTCTAGGTTTAGCATCTTTCTTTTCCATAACATATTTAATAGCAGCATGATCAGTGTGAATAGTTACTTTAGAATCAACAATATAAGGTCTGAACTTATCACAAGCAAATACAACTGCTAAGAATTCCTTTTCAGTAGTAGCATAATTTCTCTGGGCATTGTCTAGAGTTTTACTAGCGTATTGAATAACATTTAATTTTTTATCAACTCTTTGTCATAGAACAACAACTACAGCATAGTCACTAGCATCACACATGATTTCAAAGGGTAAATTCCAATCAGGTGGCTAAACAATAGGTGCAGAAATCAAGGCTTTCTTAAATATTTCAAATGCTTCTACACAATCATCATCAAAGAAAAAAAGGAATATCATTTTGTAATAGGTTAGTCAGAGGCCAGGAAATTTTTGAGAAGTCCTTAATGAACCTCCTATAAAAACTGGCATGACCAAGGAAACTTCTTATACCTTTGATGTCCTTGGGACATGACATCATTTCAATAGCATCAACTTTAGCTTTGTCAACTTCAATACCTCTTTCAGAAATTTTATGCCGCAAGATAATACCTTCATTAACCATAAAGTGGCACTTCTCCCAATTCAAAACAAGGTTAGTTTCCTCACATCTTTGCAAAACTTGATCAAGGCTGCTCAAGCAATCATCAAAGGAGGATCCATAAATAGAGAAATCATCCATGAAAACTTCACAAATCTTTTCACAAAAGTCAGAGAATATAGCCATCATGCATCTTTGAAAGGTAGCAAGTGCATTACATAAACCAAAATGCATACATCTATAAGCAAAGGTACCAAAATGGCAAGTAAAAGTAGTCTTTTCTTGATCATCAACTGACACAGGTATTTGAGAGAAACCTGAGTAACCATCTAGAAATAAAAAATGTGTATGCTTGGATAATATTTCTAGCATTTGATCAATGAAAGGCAAAGGGCAATGATATTTTTAGTAGCTTTATTTAATTTGCATAAATCAATCACCATCCTATAACCTGTAATAATTCTTTGCGGAATCAATTCATCTTTATCATTAGGAACGACAGTAATACCTACCTTCTTAGGGACACAATGGACAGGGCTTAGCCACTGACTATCAGCAACGGGATAAATTATACCTGCTTAAAGGAGCTTTAATATTTCCTTTCTTACCACTTCTTTCATCTTAGGATTTAGCTGTTGTTGGTGATCAATAACTGGTTTGGCGTCTTTCTCCAAATTTATTTTGTGTTGACATAGAGTGGGACTAATGCCCTTAAGATCATCAAGAGTATATCCAATAGCAGCATGGTGCTTCTTCAGAGTTTGCAATAATTTCTCTTCTTCATGCTTTGAAAGGTTAGCACTAATAATAACAGGACATACATATCTTCTTTTCATCAAGATAAGCATATTTAAGAGTATCAGGCAATGGTTTAATCTCAAACATGGGATCACCCTTTGGTGGAGGAGGATCCCCTAGGATTTCAACAGGAAAGTTGTGTTTCAGAATAGGTCCCTGTTTAAATAATACTTCATCTATTTCCATTCTTTCATTCATAAACATATCATTTTCATGGTCTAGCAAATATTGTTCTAAAGGATCAGTAGGAGGCACAGCAATAGAAGGAAGACCAACAATTTCATCTTTACTAGGCAATTCCTCATCATGTGGTTGTCTACTAAATTTAGCAAAATTAAACTCATGAGACATATCCCCTAAACCAACAGAAACAATATCCTTATTGCAGTCTATCTTAGCATTAATAGTATTCCAGAAGGGTCTACCATATATAATGGGACAAAAGTCATCTTGTGGGGAACCAAGAACAAGAAAATCAGCAGGATATTTAACTTTCCCTCACAAGACTTCAACATCTCTAACAATCCCAACTGGTGAAATAGTATCACTATTGGCAAGCTTAATTGTAACATCTATCTCTTCTATCTCAGAAGGTGAAATATCATGCATAATTTCTTTGTATAAGGAATGAGGTATTGCACTTGCACTAGCACCCATATCACATAAGCCATGATAACAATGATCTCCTATTTTAACGGAAATAACAGGCATGCCTACAACAGGTTTATATGTATTTTTAGCATCAGGTCTAGCAATTCTAGTAGCTTCATTGCAGAAGTAAATAACATGCCCATCAATATTATCGTCCAAGAGATCTTTAACCATAGCAATTTTAGGTTCAACTTTAACTTGCTCAGGGGGTTTGTGTGTCCTAATATTACCTTTGTTGACTATAGCTGAAGCTTTAGCATGATCCTTTATTCTAACAGGGAAAGGTGGCTTCTCAATATAAGTAGCAGGAACAACAGGATCATCATAAGTGATAGTCTTTTCTTCAACTTTAATAGGTGCAAATACTTTTACTTCAATGGGCGGACTATATTTAACCACTTCTCCTTAAGGAGATCAACATGAGTAGCAAAGGATTCACATAAAGAAGCTACTATCTCAGAGTCAAGTCCATATTTAGTGCTAAATTCACGGAAAGCATCGGTATCCATAAAAGATTTAACACAATCAAACTCAGGTGTTATACCTGACTCCTTACCTTCGTCGAGGTCCCAATCTTTAGAGTTGCATTTAATTCTTTCCAATAAATCCCATTTGAATTCAATAGTCTTCATCATAAAAGATCCAGTACAAGAAGTATCGAGCATGGAGCGATTACTGAGAGAAAGTCGAGCATAATTTTTTTTGAATAATCATTTCTTTTGAGAGCTCATGATTGGGGCATGAATATAACATTGACTTAAGCCTCCCCCAAGCTTGAGCGATGCTTTCTCCTTCGCGAGGCCAAAAATTATATATATATAATTACGATCACGATGAACAAGATGCATAGGATAAAACTTCGAATGAAATTCCAATTTCAATCGTTTGTAGTTCCATGATCCCATATCATCACATATCCTATACCATGTCAATGCATCTCCCTTCAAAGATAAAGGGAAGACATTCTTCTTGATAACATCATCGGGCATACCTGCAAGCTTAAATAATGCACAAACTTCATCCACATAGATTAAGTGTAAATCGGGATGCAATGTTCCATCTCCTACAAAAGGATTAGCTAGCAGTTTCTCTATCATACCCGAAGGAATTTGAAAGTAAACATTTTAAGTAGGTTCAGTAGGTTGAGGAGTAACTCTTTGCTCTACTGGTCGGGGTGAAGATACCCCGAACAAGCCCCTCAAAGGATTATGTTCCATAGTAACAAGTGATAGTAAATTTCACACTATATAAATTTTTCCTTACCAAATTCCACCTCCCAAAGGCGCTTCACTCCCTGGCAACGGCGCCAGAAAATAGTCTTGATGACCCACAAGTGTAGAGGATCTATTGTAGCCTTTTCGATAAGTAAGAGTGTCGAACCCAAGGAGGAGCGGAAGGAAATGATAAGTAGTTTTCAGTAAGGTATTCTCTGCAACCACTGAAATTATCGGTAACAGATAGTTTTTTGATAAGGTAATATGTAACGAGTAGCAAGTAATAAAAGTAAATAAGGTGTAGCAAGATGGCCCAGTCCTTTTTGTAGCAAAGGACAAGCCTGGACAAACTCTTATATGAAGGAAAGCGCTCCCGAGGACACACGGGAATTATCGTCAAGCTAGTTTTCATCACGTTCATATGATTCGCATTCGGTACTTTGATAATTTGATATGTGGGTGGACCGGTGCTTAGGTACTGTCCTTACTTGGACAAGCATCCCACTTATGATTAACCCACATTGCAAGCATCCGCAACTACAACAGAAGTATTAAGGTAAACCTAACCATAGCATGAAACATATGGATCCAAATCAGCCCCTTACGAAGCAACGCATAAACTAGGCTTTAAGCTTCTATCACTCTAGCAACCCATCATCTACTTATTACTTCCCAATGCCTCCCTCTAGGCCCAAACAATGGTGAAGTGTCATGTAGTCGACGTTCATGACACTACTAGAGGGATGACAACATACATCTCATCAAAATATCGAACGAGTACCAAATTCACATGACTACTTATAGCAAGACTTCTCCCATATCCTCAGGAACAAACGTAACTACTCACAAAGCATATTCATGTTCATAATCATAGGGGTATTAATATGCATAATGGATATGAACATATGATCTTCCACCAAGTAAACAAACTAGCATCAACTACAAGGAGTAATCAACACTACTAGCAACTCACATGTACCAATCTGAGGTTTGGATACAAAGATTGGATACAAGAGATGAACTAGGTTTTGAGATGAGATGGTGCTGGTGAAGATGTTGATGGAGACTGACCCCCTCCCGATGAGAGGATCATTGGTGATGACGATGGTGATGATTCCCCCGGAGGGAAGTTTCCCCGGCATAACAGCTCTGCCGGAGCCCTAGATTGGTTCCGCCTCGTGGCGGCAGAGTTTCTTCCCGAAAGCTTGCTTATGATTTTTTCCTTGATGAAAGACTCCATATAGCCAAAGATGGGCATTGGAGGGCCACCAGGGGGCCCACGAGGCAGGGGGCCCCCTCTGGTACTTCTTTCGCCTTTATATATTCTGAAACGTGCTCCCGTGAAGTCTCAAGACTTTTGGAGATGTGCAGAATAGGTCTCTAATATTTGCTCCTTTTCCAGCCTAGAATTCCAGCTGCCGGCATTACCCCTCTTCATGTAAACCTTGTAAAATAAGAGAGAACAAGCATAACTATTGTGACATAATGTGTAATAACAGCCCATAATGCAATAAATATCGATATAAAAGCATGATGCAAAATGGACGTATTAGTTCTCTTTTCTTGCACATAACCATTAGAAGCACAAGTGCATGAATAATATGATGCAACAATGGCTATATTCATGGCACTAGGTATATGGTGCAAAGAGGGAAGATAAGCATGCTTCACAAGGAATATGCCAAAGTCCTCAAATATATGCGAGAATAATATGGGGGCAATCTCATTAGAAAGACTAAAAGCATTGTTGCACTCAATACATGGCAAATTGTCTAACATGAGAGAGGCAACATATGGAGAGATATGACAAGAAGCAATAACAATCATATGCAAAGCATGTAGATGGTTTTCATCAACCGCATGAAGCGAGCAAGTAAGAATCATCGGTGATGCAACAAGGCAAGCAATCATAGTAATAAAGTCATGCAAGCTAGTAGTGCGAAGATGCAACATACTAGAGTAAATCATGGCAATCATGTCATGAGAGCAAATAATAGGCATAGGCAATGCACATGGCATATCGCAAGCACGAACACAAAGAAAGATCATAGTATCATCATAGGAATGGGTCATAGATGGAACATGGCTATAGCAAGTAATATCTCCACCAAGCATGCAAATCCACATGCAAGTACTAGAATCAATCATCATGTGTAATGCAAAGCATGGGTCAGAAATGCATGGCAAAGGCATAGGAATGATCATATCATGCAAAGCGAACATGGCAAGATGGGAATAGAGTATGTAATGGACAATAACCCATAGCCAAGTGAGTGTAATATAGAAGAAATGTGCGAAGTCTTTGCGCGAAGAGAGCGGAGGGAAAGACAATCCATGGGATCCCAAGTCATCATTTCTCTTTAGAGCTCGTTTTGTCAACTCATGTGATTCTAAGGTTGACAAGTATTCATGGGTACCTACACAACAAGTACACAAGCAAAAGTAATTGTGTGTGTGGTAAATGTACACATCATCCATCATGATGTGTATGTGCACGTGAGAGTTAGCACAAGATAAGCATAGCTCAAAGAAATTTGATGCATGGTATAGGAACATGTCATCCATCATGAAAGAATAGTTATTGTGTAAAACATAATGGGGACACAAATTGAGAATGCAAGTATATGGCACATCAATAGCATGTTTATTCATGAGAAGCATATTGTGCACACAAGTATTGGGATCATGCAATGGATGGGATGGATCAAAATCTCCTAAAATGTATGAGGAAACTATGGGAGTCTCCACATGAGCAATATTGGAAACATCATATCGAGAAAATGGGCAACACCCAAAACAATGCATATCCAAAGCTAGGTGGTCATGGCATGGCATATGAGATGAATGATGAAAAGGGAGCATATCAATATCATCACAAGAGAAACAAATGCCGATAACCATGGGATTGTCATTTATGCCACATGTGCAAATTGGGTTTATTTTAACGGCATATGCATAGTTACTACAATAAGATTGCAAATATGACTTATGGTTGATCTTATGCATAGCATATGACAAGTCAAGCGGATTGTCAAACATGATGTGACCTAAAGAATTCTCACAAGAAATCCTATGTAACATGGCATCACAACTAATAGACTCCACATGGCAATCATCAAACTCATCATAAATGGTTAAATCATCGCATGGGGAAATCATACTAACATGAATCATGGAAATAGGTTGATCAACATCATGCAAGCAATCAATGTCAAGAATGTCGACTAGTGGGACTAGAGCATCACCTTCACCTTTGTTACCTTTGTCATTCCACTTATGTGGTGTAGGTGAGGTGGTAAAGACCAAATGGTGGTCATCTTCATCTTGATGGAACCATGTGGGGGTGCATCATATTCCACCATCGCCATCATCTTGTCCAAAGGAAGGACAAAGTCGTCAAGAGTTGGCACGTCACCATATATGGGACCTAGCACAAAATGAGAAGACACAATAGAGGTAGACGTCAAGTCATTAGTGTTGAAAGTGGCCTCACATGACCAATCAACTATCTCACTCTCTCTATGTGGTGGTTCACTCACTCCCTCAAGGTAGGTGCACTCAATGTCACATATGGTGGAGTCACTCATCTCACTCAAGTGGTGGGGGTTGTGGCTCTCCTCACATGATTTTTGGGGCAACTCGTCATATATGGGGCTAGTGGTGAAGTCACTCTCACTCTCAATATGGTGGCAAAAGTCACTCAAATCATCAGACGTCACCGTGGTCAAAGGGAAAATCCCATGCTCAACCATCTCGTTGTTGTCGCTGTGGATGAAGGCCGAAGATGGCACATCATCACTCTCACCTCCTAAGATGGAAGCAATCTCTGTGCTCGTCACCATGTCGCATGCCTCCAAAGCTTGTTCCTTGAGGGTCTATGTAGTCGTACTCGCCGCCGCAACATCTTGAAAAAGAATCATGGAGGACTCGACAACATCAATGCCACAAAGAGGTATGGCGGCGAAGTCGAACTTGGGAGCACCGTCTTGGAGCTCGTCAGGCTTGGACATCTTGGTGGTACTATCCTCATGCTCGTTCTCATGGAGCTTGGTCGTCGCGAAGTGAGCTTGGGGTGGAGAAGCCTTGGACTTCATGAGTTCTTGTTCCGCCTTGAGAGCACCAATGTAGTTGTCATCGAGGGACTTGTGCAATCCTGTCATGAAGTGGAACTTCATCAAAATGGGGTCGTCCATGCCGGCTCGTCGCAAGGCATGCTTCATCTCCTTGAAGTACTCATCAATGGACTTGGATCCTTGGATGGTGTTCTCCAATTGGCGTAGAAGTTGTTCCGTGTAGGTCGGAGGCACGAACTCTCGCCGCATAGCTCTCTTCGTCTTGGGCCAACTCATGTCGTAGGTCTCCGAAGGTGTGTGAAGCCACCATGTGGACGCGTAGTCATGGAACTTCCTTGTGGCACACTTTACTTGATCTTTGGGAGGAACTTGATGTAGCTTGAGGTAGTTGTCCATCAAATGCTCCCACTCGAGATACTCCTCGGCTTCTAGAGTCCCAGAAAGGAATCTCATGGTCGGTGTCGAGGTCGTAGTAGCTCGTGGAAGTCGCGGACTTGAGCTTGGGGAGCTTCTCTTGTGCGTAGTCTTGAAGTGCTTGTTGGCGAAGATGCCATATATCCGAAGGCGAAGATGCCTTGAAGTCGCTTGGCGAAGATGCTAAGGGAGATGGAGAAGTTGTTGAGCAGTTGTTGGTGTCGAGCTGTTGACCTTCACGTTCATGGTGGTGATGGTGTCGATGCCGATGTGACCTTGCCGGAGAAGGTAGCGGTAACATCCCAAATATTAAATTTGGAATGTTATAATGTTCATGAGATTATGATGCTGCCTAAATTGGATACATTTGTTTTGCTTACAAATGAAGGGCCTAGCTTGGAGAAGGATGAACATTGGAGCAAGAACACGCATGGAGTTGATGGCATGCGCAAGGGGATCAAGAACGGAGTTACAAGTGATGATTTCAGGACTTTGAAGCCGCCATAAGGAGTGCATGAAGCCTTGGACGAAATATACAAGATGCCACTTCATAATATTCGTCCATAGGCTATTCTAGGTGCTGCGTCACCTTATTAATGGGCCAGGCCCATGTAATTTCGAAATACTTAAGTATAGGCTATTTTTAGAGTCCGTATATGTGGGGAAACAAGAGTTAGGGTTGGTTTCAGACCCCACCCTCAAGGGCCACGAAATTCCCCCCTCTTCCTCCATATATACAGCCCTTAGGGCGTCGTTTAGACTTTGGGTTTTGTTTAGATTAAAAGTTCGTCATAGCTGCAACTTCTCGTACTTCGTTTGTGTCCAATGACCAGACCAAGACGTCACAGAACCCCACCTTGATCAATAAAACTTTCATCTTATATTCACAATATCCAGATTGCAATCTCAGTTTCTTGCTTGTTCTTCGTTTGCTTGCAGGAAACAGACCCTCGTGGTCAGGTTGATCGTGCTCCGGCGTGGTCAATAACCCCTCAGAAGTTTGTTTAGCGATTGCTAAGGTGCGACGTCTCGCACGTTCGTAGTCGGATCGTCAAGGTCGACTCCCCCAGGAACGATAGCCACCATCTCATCGAAACATCGGGAGACGTTTGCCTCTATCAAGTGGTATTAGATTTCTAGGTTGCTCGGTGAGATTTTACAGTTTTTCGTAGATTAGATCGAGTTTGTTCTTCATACCTACAGTCCACGAAAAAGCCACAAAAAAATTAGGATTAGTTCATCATATCCGAACCAATCTGAGCCTTTGCATAATCTTTTTAGAGTTTTTGCTTTGTTGAATTTGTGGTTGCATCGTCATGTCAAGTTGCTGGTCTTAGAGTCTAGTCTTTTAGAGTTTCGAGTTCTGGTCATAAGTTGTCACGCCGCCGCCGCACCATCATCATCGCCCATCTACCACCTTTGCTTATCCGCCACCGCTCTGAATCCATATCCATATACCACCACCAATACTATCCATATACCACCACCAATCTGTATCCATATACCACCACCGCTACCATATACCACCACCGCTGCCATATACCACAACCATATATCCACCACCAATCCGAGTTCTTCTCATATTAGGTTCGTTCTTAAGATCAATCTAAATTCCGATTCGTGTTTCCTTGCCAGCGTAGGTCTCGGAAAAAAAAGAGTCTGGAGACCCCCGGGCAGTTTTTAGGCCAAAATTTTCATGGGCAAAAATATTTTTCCCTATCCTATTTTTAGGCTTTTCTGAGTCTTTTGAGCCACGTGCCATCATAGTGATTTTTTGTCGCACTTTTTCTTCGTCGCTGCCCTGATTTCCGAAAAAAAAGTGAAAAAAAATTTCGTGCCCATCCTATCAGTTTGACGGGGGAAGAGTTTTGAGACACTCGCCATTATAGTGATTTTTCGCAAAAAAGAGGAGTGCAAAAAAAGAGCGAAAAAAAGAGTTCCAGAGTGTGCTTTTCCCTTATTTACGTGCAGCGCCGTGATTTTGTTAGTGTTCTAGGCTCGCGTCTGTAGCACGGTCTAGCCTAGGACTAGCACAGTACCGTCGTTGAGCGTTTATTCAACTTTGCATCTCTGAATTGATTATTGCTGACCCTTTTTGCTACCATACTATTAGCCTTCCCAGCTCCACATACATCTACGTCGTGTGTTTGACTCTCCCTGGCAATCGCTCTATCCAAGCTTTTAAGAGTTTTGACTACAACGGTTGCCGATTACCGCCTGCTGCTGGGTAAGAACTGGTAAGAATTTGAGATTTGCTTGACGGATTTGTGACACCCGCCACCACCACCACTTGTTAGTAGTCTGTAGGATCATATTCTTGTGTGTTTCTATTGCTGCTAACCATGCCAGGATCACAAGCCGACGAGACTGACTGGGAGAACTTGACGAACAAGGAGCTTCATGATAAGTTTCAGCAAATGATGAGTGGACAGGTGCAAGATGTGCTAAATAGATTTGAAGAGGCCATGGACAAGATAGATGGCATGGAGAAGATGTTTGAAACAAAGCTCGATAACAAGTTTGCTGAATTGCTTTTGCATTTTCCACCACCACCACCGGCTGCTCCTGCCGCACCTCTGCAACAACAGCAACAACACCGACTACCTCCACGTCGGGAAACAGCCCTTTGCCGAGCGAGCCGTGTCCCTCTTCAGCCGGGCCAAACTACTGGTGCTGTTGTTGATACTTCTGTGGCTCCTACTGCTGATGTGGAGGAGGATGATTATGTGGGAGATTATGAGGGTGAGGTTGATCAAAATCAGAACTACATGCCACCACCAGCACAGCAACCACCAGGTCGTCCACATGCAAATAATGGCAATGGTAGGGCTCACCCTCAGGTACGAGATCATGACCATCTCCCTAAACTAAAATTGAATATTCCACCATTTGAGGGTAGATATGTTCCTGATATATATCTTACTTGGGAGTTAGAAACTGAACAACGATTTACATGTTTACAACATCCCGAGGAGAGACGTGTTCCTGCTACTGTTTGTGCATTCACTAGTTTTGCATGTGTTTGGTGGTCTGAGCATTGTAGATTATATTCTATTCTGGCTACTTGGGCTGCTTTGAAAACTGCTATGCGTACTCGTTGGGTTCCACCATATTATCAACGTGAATTACTTCAAAAATTGCAGTGCTTAAGACAGGAAAAAATTCTGTAGAAGAATATTATCAGGAATTACAAACTGGCATGATTAGATGTGGTATTGTTGAGGAGAATGAAGCTATGCTTGCACGTTTTATGGGTGGATTAAATAGAGAGATTCAGACGATTCTAGAGTATAAGGAGTATACTAATATCACTCATTTATTCCATCTTGCTTGTAAAGCTGAACGTGAAGTGCAGGATCGATAGGCATTGGCGCGGACTAACTTTTCTTCAGGTCGACCTTCATCATGGACACCACGTGCATCATCTACTTCCACTCGTTCTGCTACACCGGCGCCTCCATCGTCTGCCACCTCCAACCGTGATACAATAAAGCAGGCAAAATCACCACTATCTGCCAAGAGCACACCTTCTGGGCCTGCAAAGAGCTCTTCTTCATCCATGGCATCAACAGGGCAAACACATGATATTATTTGTCGATGTTGCAAGGGTGGAGGTCATTATGCGAGAGAATGCCCATCTAAGCGTGTGATGATTGTTACTGAGGATGGTGGGTATGAGTCCGCTAGTGACTATGATGAGGAGACTTTGGCTCTTATTACACGTGACGAACACGGTGGAGATGATTCTGATCATGAGACGCAATACATGGCTCCTGAAGATGCTGACAGGTATGAATGTTTAGTTGCTCAACGTGTTTTGAGTGTGCAGGTTACACAAGCTGACCAAAATTAGAGGCATAATTTGTTCCATACAAAGGGAGTTGTGAAGGAACGTTGTGTTCGCGTGATCATAGATGGAGGGAGTTGCAACAACTTGCCTAGCATGGAGATGGTGGAGAAGCTATCTCTCGCCACAAGACCACATCCACATCCTTACTACATCCAAAAGTTCAACAACAGCGGCAAGGTTATGGTAACACGTACTGTTCGTGTGCATTTTAGTATCTCTACATATGCTGATTATGTTGATTGTGATGTGGTACCTATGCAAGCATGTTCCTTATTACTTGGTAGACCATGGCAATTTGATAAAAATTCTATACACCATGGTAGAAACAATCAGTATACTCTTGTTCATAACGATAAAAATATTACTTTGCTTCCTATGACTCCTGATTCCATTTTGAAAGATGATATTAATAGAGCTAATAAAGCAAAACAGGAGACAAATAAGAGTGAAAATCAGATTGTGGCAAAAGAATTTGAGCACCAAATGAAGCCTAATAATAAACTATCTACTGTTGTTTCTGAAATTAAATTGAAAAGTGCATGTTTACTTGCCACCAAATCTGATATTGATGAGCTAGATTTTAGCAAATCTGTTTGCTATGCTTTTTTGTGCAAAGAGGCATTATTTTCATTCGAGGACATGCCTTCCTCTTTGCCCCCTGCTGTCACTAACATTTTGCAGGAGTTCACTGACGTCTTTCCACAAGACGTGCCACCGGGATTACCACCTATTCGAGGGATTGAGCATCAAATTGACTTAATTCCCGGTGCTTCGCTACCCAACCGTGCACCATACCGTACCAATCCAGAGGAGACGAAGGAGATTATGCGTCAAGTACAGGAGCTGCTCGACAAAGGTTATATACGCGAATCTCTTAGTCCTTGTGCTGTTCCTATTATACTAGTGCCTAAAAAGGATGGTACGTCGCGTATGTGTGTTGATTGTAGAGGCATTAATAATATTACTATTCGTTATTTTCATCCTATTCCTAGGCTTGATGATATGCTTGATGAATTGAGTGGCTCTACAATATTCTCCAAAGTTGATTTGCGTAGTGGATACCATCAAATTCGTATGAAATTGGGAGATGAATGGAAAACAACATTTAAAACTAAGTTTGGTTTATATGAGTGGTTAGTCATGCCTTTTGGGTTAACTAATGCGCCTAATACTTTTATGAGATTAATGAACGAAGTTTTACGTGCTTTCATTGGACGATTTGTGGTAGTCTATTTTGATGATATACTGATTTATAGCAAATCTTTGGAAGCACATTTGGAACATTTACGTGCTGTTTTTATCACTCTACGTGATGCACGTTTGTTTGGTAACCTTGGGAAGTGCACCTTTTGCACCGACCGAGTATCTTTTCTTGGCTATGTTGTTACTCCATGGGGAATTGAAGTTGATAAAGCCAAGATTGAAGCTATTGAGAGTTGGCCGCAGCCCAAAACGGTCACACAAGTGAGGAGTTTCCTTGGCCTCGCTGGTTTCTATAGGTGTTTTGTGAGAGATTTCAGCACCATTGCTGCACCTCTCAACGAACTTGCAAAGAAGGATGTGCCTTTTGTTTGGGGTACCACACAGGAAGAAGCCTTCACGGTATTGAAAGATAAGTTGACACATGCTCCTTTACTCCAACTTCCTGATTTTAATAAGACTTTTGAGCTTGAATGTGATGCTAGTGGAATTGGATTAGGAGGTGTGTTATTACAAGATGGCTGCTATTCTACTTATGATAAATTGAGTGGGCCTAGTCTGAACTATTCTACTTATGATAAAGAATTATATGCTCTTGTTCGGACTTTAGAAACATGGCAACATTATTTGTGACCCAAAGAATTTGTTATACATTCTGATCATGAATCTTTGAAACACATTAAAAGTCAAGATAAACTGAACCGTACACATGCTAAATGGGTTGAATTCATTGAGACTTTCCCTTATGTCATTAAACACAAGAAGGGTAAAGAAAATGTTATTGCTGATGCATTGTCTCGTCGTTATACTATGCTTTCACAACTTGACTTTAAAATATTTGGTTTGGAGACCATCAAAGATCAATATGTGCATGATGCTGAATTTAAAGATATATTGCAGAATTGTAAAGAAGGTAGAACATGGAACAAGTTCGTCATTAATGATGGATTTGTGTTTCGTTCTAACAAGCTATGCATTCCAGCTAGCTCCGTTCGTCTTTTGTTGTTGCAGGAGGTGCATGGAGGAAGACTAATGGGACACTTTGGCGTGAAGAAGACGGAGGATATACTTGCTACACATTTCTTTTGGCCAAAGATGAGACGGGATGTTGAGAGTTTTGTTGCTCGCTGCACTACATGTCAAAAAGCTAAGTCACGACTCAATCCTCATGGTTTATATATGCCTTTGCCTGTACCTAGTGTTCCTTGGGAGGATATATCTATGGACTTTGTTTTAGGTTTACCTCAAACAAAGAAGGGGACGGATAGCATATTTGTTGTCGTGGATAGATTCTCGAAAATGGCACACTTTATACCATGTCATAAAAGCGATGATGCTGTTAATGTTGCTGATTTGTTCTTTCGTGAAATTATTCGCTTGCATGGTGTGCCAAATACTATTGTTTCAGATCATGATACTAAATTTCTTAGCCACTTTTGGAGATGTTTATGGGCTAAGTTGGGGACTAAACTGCTTTTTAGTACTACTTGTCACCCCCAAACTGATGGACAAACTGAAGTAGTCAATAGAACATTGTCTACTCTGCTTAGGGCTGTTTTGAAGAATAATAAGAAAATGTGGGAAGAATGCTTGCCTCATATTGAATTTGCTTATAATCGTTCATTGCATTCTACTACTAAGATGTGCCCTTTTGAAATTGTGTATGGTTTCCTACCTCGTACACCTATAGATTTGTTGCCTCTTCCATCTTCGGAGAAGGTTAATTTTGATGCTAAAGAACGTTCTGAACTGATTTTAAAAATGCATGAGTTAACTAAGGAAAACATTAAGCGTATGAATGCTAAATATAAACTTGCTGGAGATAAGGGTAGAAAACATGTTGTGTTTGCACCTGCAGAACTTGTTTGGTTACATTTGTGTAAAGATAGATTTCCTAATTTGCGCAAATCAAAGCTAATCCCACGTTCTGATGGTCCTTTTAAGGTGTTAGAGAAAATAAATGATAATGCATATAAACTTGAGCTACCTGCAGATTTTGGGGTTAGTCCCACTTTTAACATTGCAGATTTGAAGCCTTATTTGGGTGAGGAAGATGAGCTTCCGTCGAGGACGACTTCATTTCAAGAAGGGGAGGATGATGAGGAAATCAATACCATTGTTACACCCACAGCCCCTACTGTTACATATACTGGACCAATTACTAGAGCTCACGCACGCCAATTAAATTACCAGGTACTTTCATTTCTTGGTAATGATTCTAATGTTCATGAGATTATGATGCTGCCTAAATTGGATACATTTGTTTTGCTTACAAATGAAGGGCCTAGCTTCGAGAAGGGTGAACATTGGAGCAAGGACACGCAGGGTGTTGATGGCATGCGCAAGGGGATCAAGATCGGAGTTACAAGTGATGATTTCAGGACTTTGAAGCCGCCATAAGGAGTGCATGAAGCCTTGGACGAAATATACAAGATGCCACTTCATAATATTCGTCCATAGGCTATCCTAGGTGCTGCATCACCTTATTAATGGGCCAGGCCCATGTAATTTCGAAATACTTAAGTATAGGCTATTTTTAGAGTCTGTATGTGTGGGGAAACAAGAGTAAGGGTTGGTTTCGGACCCCACCCTCAAGGGCCATGAAATTCCCCCCTCTTCCTCCATATATACAGCCCTTAGGGCGTCATTTAGACTTTGGGTTTTGTTTAGATTAAAAGTTCTCCATAGCTGCAACTTCTCGTACTTCGTTTGTGTCCAATGACCAGACCAAGACGTCACAGAACCCCACCTTGATCAATAAAACTTTCATCTTATATTCGCAATATCCAGATTGCAATCTCAGTTTCTTGCTTGTTCTTCATTTGCTTGCAGGAAACAGACCCTCGTGGTCAGGTTGATCGTGCTCCGGCGTGGTCAATAACCCCTCGGAAGTTGGTTTAGCGATTGCTAAGGCGCGACGTCTCGCACGTTCGTAGTCGGATCGTCAAGGTCGACTCCCCCAGAAACGATAGCCACCATCTCATCGAAACATCGGGACACCTTTGCCTCTATCATTTTCTCTCCAAAATATTTCCAATATTAAAAATAAAAGAGAGGAGATAATATGACTTCTCCAAAATAAAGTAAATATTGGAGGAAAAATATTAAAATCAAATAAATAATTTTATTTGGATTTTATTGCTATTTTATTTGAATTAGAAAAATACGCATTTTTCAAAATTGCATTTTTAGGCCAAGAAATTGTTCACTTCGTTCTAAATTTTTTTTTAGATGGTGAAAATTGTTTTTGGCATTTTTAGAATTTTTTTATATTTATTTAGGATTTTTCCTTTTTGGCGGAATTTATTTAAAAACGCACGTCGCCTGATTGGGCCAACGGCCCAGCCGCTCGCCGCGGCCTTCCCCGCGCACCGCCATGCCTCGCCATGACTCCGAGGGAGTCCGAGCTCACCTCGACGCCGCCCGACCCCCTCCCCAAGTCGGTCCGCCGCCGCCGCCCCTACCACTTTTAAATAGCCACCCGGGGCCCCCCTTGCACCCCGAGTCACCCCGCTGCCTGCGCCGCACCCCGCCGCCGCCGAGCGCCGCTGCTGCCTCACCGCGTGGTTGGCCCGCCGCCGCGCCGCTGCTTCGCCGCCACCCGCCAGCGCCACCCGACGCCGCCTCGCCGCCCCGTAACCCCGACGGAGCCGCCGGACCTCGTCGCCGTTTTTTACAGTTTTAGGTATAAAACCGAACGTTTTTTTATATATGACCCTAGTTTCGGTTTTTTATTTTATTTTATTAGATCTAATCGGTTTTTATCTCTTTAGTTCTGTTTGTGAACGTTCGTTCGTTCATTCGTTTTAACGAACGAATTCCTTCGTTAGTCTTTGTTAGCAGACATTCTTCCGATAGATTTCTCTTTTTCTGTTTAATTTCTGCCAGGGACCTATCCGTGAATACTTTTATCGTAGATTAGCCCCTGATCTTCAAAACCCTCCCAACTTTTCAACCATTTGTCCAAATCCAGTGAAACCAACGCCAAAATATTTGTCCCGAGCCCCTCTTTCTGGTTAATCAACTAGAACATGGTTATGACAATTTAAAATTTGGTTTCAAGTAGATTTGAATTTGAAGTTCTTTTGACCGTAGTTTGAGTTTCGTAGCTCCGATTCGATTAATTCTTTTTGCAAACCGAAGCTATATTATTGTTATAAGTTCTCTTTTGAGACATTCGATGTAATAAGTGTGTGATTGCACTTTGTTATAAATACTTCAAGTACTATGTGTGTCAGCATTACCGATCCTGGGATGACACTTATGCATAGAGATTTGACCGTTTGAGGTCGAATCGCTACAGTAGCTCGGAGGCATGTTCTCTTGAGCGTCTTCTCGAAGATGAGGAAGATCGCTTGTAGGACTTGATGAGGGCTTTGATCTCCTCCATTTGAGCTTGCATCTTGGCGTCGATACAGTTTTTCGTGGCATCAAACTCGTCGTTGTTGTTGTAGACCGAAGGTGAAATGCCTTGCCTATCCATCACATGACTCGAGCAAATGTGAGTGGGAGGAAGAGAAGAACTAGACCAAATGTACCTTAACCAATGTTGAAGATGGATCAATGATCACTCAATAATGTAACAAGGAAATAGCACAATTGGTACCGAATCTTGTCAATTCTCACACCAACACAAATAAGGCTTATGGTGGAGCTTGGTGAGGATAGTGGCACAAACATTTAATGCAAAATGTTAGCAAGAGCAAATAATGTTCCAAGAGATTCACAAATTCGCAAGTGCAGCAAGTAGACAAATAGCAATATGTGGCACACGGAAACATGCGTGCCTTCTGCATGGAGGAGGGCACAATACATTAGTGATACACACCAGAATGTATTTCGCCTCTTTCTTTGTCGTCTTTAATAGTACAGGTATAGAACTGTGGTTCATCATTGTTTATTTGGTGCTTATGTAATTCTTGAACATGTGTACGTGTGAATCAAATAATGCATTGGTTGTTTGAACCTGATGGATATGAATAAAACTATAACATACGTTCAGATTCCAATTCGGTACAGTTTGAAATAGTAGCAATTAAATTATCGTGAAATTACGCTCTGCAGGTCGTTACGGCAAACATGATCGGTAAAACAAAAACATTAGTGATACACACCATAATCTGACATGGTTCCGAGAGAGGAAACATGTGCGAGCATGCACACATTTGCCTTTTGCAAAGCATGTGCGATGTCAGACAATATCACAAACGGCGCGGGCAAACTAAACGTTTATGATAGTTGCCTTAACATACACGATTTGCATCATAAACGTTGTACTAGAGAATAGCGCGTGTGATAGTTATCATGTACGACAATGTTACAGCGGGCCGACGTTTCATAATCCTATCCAACACTCATACGATGATTAGCTAATCTTCTTAATTAGTTATCACATACGGTTTGGGGTATGTGAATGTGTGTGTTCGGTGTCAAAACCGGAAGATCTCGGGTAGGGGGTCCCGAACTATGCGTCTAAGGCGGATGGTAACAGGAGGCAGGGGACACGATGTTTACCCAGGTTCAGGCCCTCTTGATGGAGGTAATACCCTACGTCCTGCTTGATTGATATTGATGATATGAGTATTACAAGAGTTGATCTACCACGAGATCGTAGAGGCTAAACCCTAGAAGCTAGCCTATGGTATGATTGTATGTTGTTCTACACACTAAACCCTCCGGTTTATATAGACACCGGAGGGGGATAGGGTTACACAGAATCTGTTACAAGGGAGGAGATCCACATATCCGTATTGCCAAGCTTGCCTTCCACGCCAAGGAAAGACCCATCCGGACACGGGACAAAGTCTTCAATCTTGTATCTTCATAGTCCAACAGTCCAGCCAAAGGATATAGTCCGGCTATCCGGAGACCCCCTAATCCAGGACTCCCTCAGTAGCCCCAGAACCAGGCTTCAATGACGATGAGTCCGGCGGACAGATTTGTCTTCGGCATTGCAAGGCGGGTTCTTCCTCCGAATACTCCATGGAAGATTTTGGACACAAGGACTGTGTCCAGCTTTGCAAAACAAGTTCCACATACCACCGTAGAGAGAATAATATTTCCACAAATCTAATCAGCTGACATGCTTGACAACATCACATCATACTGTGGCCCAGTCATTATTTGAACCTTTTTCTCAACCAGCACTGCACATATCGAGGCGGTTTCTTGACACGTCTTGTCAAAGCAGAGATCGTGTCCCCTTATCATGGGATTCTCATCAATACGGGTATGGGTAACCCAACCGTGCCATCAATTACAGCGTTCGGGGAATAAGCGATTTTACCAGGTAAGTGGGGAGGCGTATCGCCTCTTATGCCCTTATAAAGGGACAAAGATTCACCCTTTTTACCCACGCCTTCTTCCTCCTTGCTTATCCATTATCGAGCACTCGAGCTCCAGCGCCCTAGTTCGCGTCTTTCTTCTCAAACCACTCCAAGCATGTCCGGAGCGAGAGGCAAGTGGATGGTCTCCTATATTATGGAGGAGCACATCGCAAAGCTACGGGAAGCCGGATATCTGGCCGCGAACATCGCGCACCGGCTACCAGATGCGGGGCAGATCGTCCCTACGCCCGCACCCTATGAGAGGGTAGTTTTCCTTATCCACTTTGTCCGCGGACTGGGATTTCCCCTTCACCCGTTTGTCCGTGGGCTCATGTTCTACTACGGGCTGGATTTTGATGATCTGGCCCCCAATTTCATCCTCAACATCTCGGCGTTTATCGTCGTGTGCGAGGCCTTCCTCCGCATCAGGCCCCACTTTGGCCTGTGGCTGAAGACCGTCAATGTTAAACCGAAGGTTGTGGTCGGCCAGCAAGCAGAGTGCGGAGGCGCCATGGTGGGAAAAATACCTAACGTCACCTGGCTCGAAGGCTCCTATGTGGAGAACATAAAGGGGTGGCAATCGGGGTAGTTCTACATCACCCAGCCGCGCGACACCAACTGGGTAGCGGCCCCCGAATTTCGATCCGGAATCCCCACGCAGCTCACCTCCTGGAAAGAGAAGGGCCTGTCCTAGGGTTCCCCGATAGAGCTGACCGGACTCCAGACCTGCATCAAGAACATGATGAGCAAGAAAATCAAGCTCGTCAACGTGGTCTAGGTCATGCTCTTCCGCCGGATTCTCCCATGTCAACGACGGGTATTCAATTTGTGGGAGTTTGACCTGGCCGTGCACCAGACGCTGCGAGAGCTCTTCGACACGATGCACAAGGACGTCTGGAAGGTGCTGTTCAAGGGCGCTGAGGTACCTCCTCCCCTTACCGAGGACCGCGGACTCAGCGCAAAGCGCCATGCCAATCGGGTAAGTTTTTATATCTCACAGGATATTTATTTGCCCCAGTTTAATCATGTGCGGAATCTAAGCTTCTATGCCGTTAACAGGACTGGGTGGAGACGGCGGAGCAGATGAATTGCCCAGCCCCCTTGCTTGAAGATCCTGCGGATGCTCTCCTAACGGAGAAGCTGGTTCTGGCGCCTTATGAGGTGCCGGCGAAGAAGGCCACGGGGACCCGAAAGGGTCTCCGGTGCAAGGTTATATCGGACTCATTGTCCAATAACTCCGACGCACCCTCCTCCCATGAAAACGAGGAGGAGGAAGAGGAAAGTACCCCCCCCCCCCCCAGCCGGGGGAGACAAGAAAAGGAAGGCCGACCCAACTGGGGAGGCCGAAGGGTCCAAGAAGGGAAGGACCCTCCTTCCGGACTGCTCCACGACGACCGCCTATAGCGTCGACGAGTGGTTACCTAGGGAGAAGCCCCTGGCGAATTCGTAAGTATCCGGATACCATAGTAATTCATGGTATGTTTTATTGCACTGCTTCTTCTTACGTCGAATATGATTATGCAGTCTGTCCCGAGCCCGTCTTGACGCATGTTTGTCGAACGGTTCTTTGGACTCATCGGATATGTATAGCGATTCACTTCCGACCGCCTCCACCCCTTGCCCTACGGACAACGTCGAGGTGTTGTCTAAAAAGGCACTGAGCCGAGGGGAGGTAGTCCTGGGGGTGCCTCAAGGCGACCTTCCGGACCCTGGGCGCAAAGGGAGCAAGACTCCCATGGGCTCCAAGTTTGGCCCTCAGCCGAACACTACGCCAGAACCTTTAGTGGTTCCAGACTCCGGGAGGCGATCCCCCGTTAATAGGGGCAAGCCGCCCGTGCCGGTGGCCTCTGTCCATCCAGAGGCACCGGACAACTTGCTATAAGAGCTTCACGGCGCTTCCATTGACGAAGAGCATTGCATTATCATGAGTGTGGTGATCGAGAAAGTTCAGTCCACCAGAAACGGACTGATCGAAGCTTGCGCAAGCCTCCTAACAGGCTTTGAGGTAAGCAATCAAAATATAGGAAAATATTACCGCATAGACTGTACCCCTGATGCTCTGTTTGGCGTTCGCGAAAAAGGCCGAATAGAGGATCAAATAATGACTCAGGAGTCTAATCAGAATATGTCTATGTGCATATGCAGGCTTCACTGCTGGCCGCTACCGCACGTACTGTGGAGGTCGCTGCATTGAAGTAGGACCTTGAGAGGTCTGAAGATGAGACCGACCTTACCAAGAGGCAGCTCGAGGAGAGCAAAGGTACGCAATACCTTGTCTATATATTAAAAAGAAATTCGGTTGTAAGTAATAGGATCATTATGAATTTGTCAGGGGCCACAATCGAGGTGGTGACCCTGAAGAAGGCAATGTCCGAGGCCAAGGAGCACATTGAGCGGGAAAAGCAAGAAGCCCGGGTAGGCGAGGTGCAGCAAGAGCTCGATGCTCTCGCCAAAAACACGAGTCCTTGGAGCTTGACTCTAAGACGCGAGAGTCCGAGCTTGCGAAGGCGCTCGAAAGCGCACGGAGCACCAAGGCTGAAGCCCACAAGGCCCTCCAGGAGATGGATGCGGTGAAGAAGTTAGCAGCGGGTAAGGCATTCATTATGCAAAGAAAGCATGTGAAGGAAACTTTCCTTTTACTTACCCGAGTTCAGAGCTCTCCAGGAGCGTTCGCAGATCTTCCCCGCAGTGTACTGGATGCCGCGGAGTTTTACCGAGCTGAGGAGGGGAGCTCGATGGAAAAGTTGTTCTAGTCTCAGTATACTGGGACCCAACACCCAATGCCCTTGAGCGACCAGCTGAAGCAACTGGTCGAGCTTCACAAGGCGACTGAACAGGCCATAAAGGGTCTTATAGTTCGGATGTGGCCTGGCGATCCCCTACCTAGCAGCTACTTCGGTCTGGTGAGGCGGCTCGTGGATGCCTGCCCACGGCTTGAAGTTATAAAGCGGTCCGTCTGCATCGAGGGTGCGTGCAGGGCTTTTGCCTGGGCGAAGGTGCACTAGGCGAAGCTGGACGCCGTAAAGCTGGTGAAGGAGGGGCCGCCGGAGGGCAAGGAGCATCGCTGCCCCAAAATGTATTATGATAGTGTCCTAAAGGGTTCCCGCCTTGTGGCGGAGGAATGTGCATGAGATGTAATTTTTGAATGAACCTGCTCATGTGATCCTGTAATATGAAACGAGTTCATTTGCGCTATGCAATGCTTTTTGAATTTAAAATATTACCTTCTGTGCGGCCGTTTATAAAATATGAGAGTTGGCCAGTCGTCGGCTTCTGCCCCCATGTAACTAGTACTGGGGTGTTCGGGGTAAACCTGAGTACTCTTTATCCCAATTTTGGGTCCTTTGAGGGACGTGTTCAGCACAACGAACTAGGCAATCGGACTATAAGGCTTTGTCACTCTCACTTAGCCATACAAGTCTACAATTTTAAATTTTGGCGAAGCCCCTAGTATTCGGAGGGCCGAATTGGGGGCGCTATATAAGCCTAAGTCGGACAAGGGCGACTCATCGCCCGAAGCGGAAAAAGTCTTTAAGGACTTGAGATCTCTCGAACAGCGACCAACTCTCGCCTTATCATGACAGTCAGTTTTCGGCTTTCTTTACTGAGGTGCTCATCCGGAAGAACTGGGACACAATCGCAGTAGTTCTCCCAGTGCTACCTTAGCCGATATAGCGGAACGTAAGGTACCAAAACCTGGGAGCCGGGCAAACCCAACTATTGACCCAAGACATGATTCGGAGTTGATGCATATAATGCTATAAGTTCGGGGTGCCGCACTGTCAAAAGTGTTCGGACTTCTCACGCCGTATTATGGGGTAAACGAAAGCCCCTGGCGTACTGACCATACCAGCATGTATGGGTGCAAGTTGTCGTAAATGAACATATAAGAAAAAAGGGATGAATAATGCAATAATAGACTAATGCTATGCATTTTTATTTAAATAATACGTCGAAGCATACTGATACAAGTAGTGTAATAAGCAGAAAGTAGGACTATTTGACATGTCATATCCAAGGGCAAGCTGCGTATGGAGAGTAGAAAGCAGGTATATCAATTATTATTAAAGACCACATGGGGGTTCCCTTGTACATCTTAGCTTCTTGCCTCCTTGGTTGTTCCTTCCCGTAATGTGTCCGGCAATCGTACTGCCGGAAAGGGCTTCCAGAGAGTTAAGTCCTGAAAGAGAAAAAATGATAAAGGTATGCAACCCCTAGGACGGTTAAGCCGCATTGCGGGACGTGCCCTGATCGTGCCCCCGCCTATGCCCATGGTATTTTCAGTGCATAATTATGTACGCGCGGCACGGATTTCGTCGCTTGACTGGGACTGGGATGGGGGCCGAATTGCTAGGCGAGCTCTGAACGTGCCAGGTGATCCTATTGCAGTTTACTCCGGTCTCGCTTGACAGTGTCCGGGGGCTGAATCGCCGCATTGGTGTTTTGCCTTAAAAGGCTGCTTTGTGCTTCTGCTGCAAGGGCCGCAGTGTGCTCTACCGTGCGGAGCGAGCATTATGTGTTTCCATTGACTGTTATGACCCCCTAGGTCCTGGCATCTTGAGCTTGAGGTATGCGTAATGCGGTACCACATTGAATTTTGCCAATGTGGTTCGCCCGAGCAGTACGTGATAGCCACTGTGGAACAGGACGATATCGAAGATTAACTCCTTGCTTCGGAAGTTGTCCGGAGATCCAAAGACCACTTCCAGTGTGATTGAGCCCGTGTAATGGGCCTCGACACCTGGTATGATGCCCTTAAACATGGTTTTGGTGGGGTTGATCCTTGAGGGATCTATACCCATTTTGCGCACTGTATCCTGATAGAGCAGGTTCAGGCTGCTGCCGCTGTCCATAAGGACTCGAGTGAGGTGAAATCCGTCGATGATGGGGTCTAGGACCAGTGCGGCGGATCCACCATGATGGATACTAGTGGGGTGGTCCCTGCGATCGAAGGAGATCGGACAAGCGGACCATGGGTTGAACTGTGGGGCGACGGGCTCCATCGCATAGACGTCCCTTAGTGCACGCTTCTGTTCCCTCTTGGGAATGTGGGTTGCGTATATCATGTTCACCGTCTTCACTTGCGGGGGGAACCTCTTCTGTCCTCCCGTGTTCGGCGGCCGGGGCTCCTCCTCGTCATCACTATGCAGCCCCTTGTCCTTGTTTTCGGCATTTAACTTGTCGGCCTGCTTGAACACCCAGCATTCTCTGTTGGTGTGATTGGCTGGCTTATCGGGGGTGTCGTGGATTTGACACGAGCGATCAAGTATGCGATCCAAACTGGACGGGCCCAGAATACATCTTGTGAATGGCTTTTTCCGCTGACCGGATCTAGAGCCTCTGAATCCAGCATTGACTGTCGTATCATTGGTGTTATCGCCGTTGTCGCACCACTTTTGTCTGTTACGACGTGGTCTGCCGTTGCCATCTTTGGTATTCGAAGTGCCCGGATTCCTTGATGCGTTGTTGCTGCGAGCCATCCAGCTATCCTCACCCGTGCAAAAGCGGGTCATGAGTGTCGTGAGGGCTACCATAGACTTCGGCTTCTCCTGGCAGAGGTGCCGGGCAAGCCACTCGTCACGGATGTTATGCTTGAATGCCGCTAAGGCCTCTACATCCGGACAGTCGACAATTTGGTTTCTCTTAGTTAGGAGCCTTGTCCAGAATTGCCTGGCCGATTCCCCTGGCTGCTGAGTTATATGACTTAAATTGTTAGCGTCCGGCAGTCGCACATAAGTGCCATGGAAATTGTCCAGGAATGCGTCTTCCAAATCCTCCCAACTGTCAACGGAGTCTGCTGGCAAGCTATTCAGCAAATGCCAAGCTAGTCCTTTGAGTTTTAGTGGGAGGTACTTGATGGCATGCAGATCATCACCATGAGCCATGTGGATGTGAAGGAGGAAATCCTCAATCCATACAGTGGGATCTGTTGTACCATCATACGATTCGATATTTACGGGTTTAATAACCTCCGGGAATTCGTGATCCATAACTTCATCAGTGAAGCATAGGGGGTGTGCGGCGCCTCTGTGCCGGGCTATATCACAACGCAGTTCATATGAGTCTTGTCTGCTATATTCGGCCTGGACGGATTTACTTTTAGTGTATCCGGTGAGACGGTCATCATCCCGCGTTGGCGCGCGCCCCCGTGACACGTATATTGACCTTGCATGTTTTGCCCTGTTGTCCAATACGTCTCGCAGGTCCCGTGTGTTGCCCCGGGCCTTGGTATTTTTGATTGAGTGGCGGCGGGGTGCAGGCTAAACTTCAGGCTGAAACGCCTCTCTGGCTCGGCCACGCGGTGGCCGGTCAGCCGCATCGTACGATGGTGATGCGGGTTTCAATGCTTCCTCCTCGAGGTGAGGTAGCAACCTACGCTTTGGATAACTCTTGGTTGGGCGCTCAAGTTCGTATTCCTCGGCCACAAGGACTTTTGTCCATCTGTCTGCTAGCAAATCTTGATCAGCTTGAAGTTGTTGTTGCTTTTTCTTCAAGCTATTTGCTGTGGCTATAAGCCGGCGCTTGAAGTGCTCCTGTTCGACGGGATCCTCAGGCACGATAAATTCTCCATCGCCGAGGCTCACCTCGTGTTCAGAGAGAGGCGTGTAATTGTCCTCCTCTGATTCTCCATCTGTTGCCCGCTCTGGAGGGCTAGCTGGTTCACCCTCCCACTCTAAATCATGCTGGGGGGATTGTTGTCGTCTGAGGCACTATCCAGAGTGTTATTGTCTCTTGTGCCGGTATCACTACTTTTGCTATGGCGGGACTTAGAGCGGCGCCGCTGACGTAGGCGCTTGGGTTGCTTCTTGGAGGGGTCACCCTCCGCTGTCTCGTCGCCATTGCCTTCTTTGGGGGTGTCCACCATGTATATATCATATGAGGAGGTGGCGGTCCAGCGCCCTGTGGGCGGTGGTTCCTGTTCGTCTCCTACATCGTTGTCCATACCATCAATGTCTTCAGAGTCGAAGTCGAGCATGTCGGTTAAATCATCGATAGTGGCTACTAAGTGGGTGGTCGGTGGACAGCGGATTTCTTCGTCGTCCGCATCCCATTCTACCCGGACATAGTTCATCCAAGGTTCTCCTGACAAGGAGAGAGACCTTAATGAATTTAGCACATCACTGAAAGGCGAGTGCTGAAAGATATCCGCGGAGGTGAACTCCATGATCGGCGCCCAATCGGATTCGATAGGCACGGATGCAGGCGGCTCAGAGTCCGTGGTCGGAGATGAATCCAGTGGTTCGACAACACGGCTCTCGTAAGGGGTGAAGTCAGTATCCGGCTCCATCGCCACTGAGAGTGTGGCCTCCATGGCGGGGTCTATCTCTCCATCCTCGGATGGCGCAATTTGCTCCGGATTGAAGGCCGGAGTAGTTGCAGATGCGATCTCCCGAACACTGTCCGACAGTAGAGTTACGTCATGCTCGTCGTGATTGTGCGGCGCACCTGACATGGGCTCGAATCCATCGAAGATCAAGTCTCCGCGGATGTTGACAGTGTAGTTTAAGTTTCCCAACCTGAACTGATGGCCAGGGGCATAGCTCTCGATCTGCTCCAGATGGCGAAGTGAATTGGCCCGCAGTGCGAAGCCGCCGGATACGAAGACCTATCCGGGGAGGAAAACCTAGCCCTGTACCGCATCATTACTTATGATCAAAGGGGCCATCGAGCCTTACGGTGATGGCATAGTGGAACTCTCAATGAAAGGACCAATGTCGGTGTCAAAACCGGCGGATCTCGGGTAGGGGGTCCCGAACTATGCGTCCAAGGAGGATGGTAACAGGAGGCAGGGGACACGATGTTTACTCAGGTTCGGGCCCTCTTGATGGAGGTAATACCCTACGTCCTGCTTGATTGATATTGATGATATGAGTATTACAAGAGTTGATCTACCACTAGATCGTAGAGGCTAAACCCTAGAAGCTAGACTATGGTATGATTGTATGTTGTTCTACGGACTAAACTCTCCGGTTTATATAGACACCGGAGGGGGATAGGGTTACAAGGGAGGAGATCCACATATCCGTATTGCCAAGTTTGCCTTCCATGCCAAGGAAAGTCCCATCCGGACACAGGACGAAGTCTTCAATCTTGTATCTTCATAGTCCAACAGTCCGGCCATATGATATAGTCCGGCTGTCTAGAGACCCCCTAATCTAGGACTCCCTCAGTGTGATTGTCTATTTATTGTACACGTTCTATAATCTTGAACCGTTTGTGATGTGCCATGCTCGTAAATGTAGCACCACAGAATACTGACTACGATGGCAATAGAGCACAAACAAGTTGCAACGATGGAACATTGGTGTATCCGAGATATCGGAAACAGATTTATAAGGACAACTTTATGCATCATGGCTCCCTATCCCCGACGTTTTCTGGGTCGTGTCGGAAGGACCCCCTATTGTACACACTCACTTGGTGACAGTTCAAAATGCCGTCGCGGAAAGGGGTTAAAACCGTTTGTATAGCACCATGTTGTACCAGTGGATCTTCTCCCGGATGGAGGAGTTAGCCTCCAATGGAGTAGGTATCAAATGGATGAGCAAAGCTATATCTCTCTTATGAGCTAAACCAATGCTAATTCGAAAACGAAGGTAGAAGAAGAGTATTTATAGTCTAGAACGGCAAAGGGGTAAACGGGCCTGGGCTCACAGTCATTGCGCACAGGCAGGCTGGAAGTTCCGGGCAGGGCCGGAAGTTGCAGGAATTGGAAGGCTGGTTCCGGTTGGGTTCCACGCTAACCAGAGAGTTTGCACATCTGAGGCTGGTCTGGGTGCCGGGTGCCGAATGTTCCGAGTGCCGGAGATTCTAGGCTAATCTCCGGGCAGGTTCCGGGCTTATCAGAGAGTTTGGACGCCCGGGTTTGGCCTTGATTGTTGGGGGCTGGAAGTTCTAGGCCCGCCGGAAGTTCCAGTGGCCGGAGGTTCCGGGCTGTGGATGGAAGATCCGCGCTAGTTAGAGACTTTGCACTAGTCTTGACGTTCGCCGTGTCTCCTCCTTCGGTCTGATCGGTGTAAGTGATCACGCACAATGTTTTCACTTGAGGTAGTGACCATATCTCATTCGTATGCATGGAAGACTCACGAAGGAGAGAGTTCACCTCGGATTGAATGGTGCGGGTGCGAGCTCTTGTCATGAGTCCACTTGCTACTTGAGTAGTTGGTGTTGTGTCCATGGGGATGATCATGGGAAGTTCTGCATCATCTCCGCCCCCGGGAAAGATCCGACCTCAGATCGAAAGCTTCCACTAAAAAAAGACACATCTATGACATTTTGGGTCAAACAAAAAAAATTGTCATGCTTATGACACTTCTATGACGATAATTGTGACAAAAGCATGTATCATCGTAGGCATGGTGGGCTCCTACTTATATGACAAAATATCATGATAGAAAATGGGTTTTTCGTCCTGAGCGGGCCACAGATGCACTTGCATGACATTCTTTCGGTCGTCCATGATGCAAAAATCATGGTAAAAGCGAGGGCGAGGAAAATATCGGGGAGTTCCTGGTTATGGTGGGTGGTCGGGGCCGAGCAATGCATGGAGGTTTGTGTGTTTCTCTCATACATGTACGCGTGTGTGTGCGAGGCGTTGGTCTCTAACTGAACCCCGAACGAGGCATTCGCTTACTAAACCCGAGCGATTGCACTAGCTATGCACCTTACTGAACTCGAGCGATTGGTCTGTTGGCTGTTAGCTGAACCCGATAGAGCGATTCATTCATTACTGCTACTAACTAAATCCGATCAAACCTATTGTCTCTTGATGAATAGTGACCATTGTTGGGGGTTGGATGAACATGAACCCATGGTAGTAGTAGGCCATTGTCACTCGATGAACAGGACCCTGATCGAGGAGGGAGGGATGGATGAATAGGACCAAGTGGAGGGCTGGTTGAATAGTAGCCGATGGTGGCTGGATGAACAGGACCCCGTAGATGAACAGTAGCTGGTGGAGGCAAGAGGAAGTCGACGGTGCATGAACAATGGCAGGTCGGGGCTGGAGGAAGTCGACGGTGGAAGAACAGTAGCCCGTGGAGGCTTGAGCGGGGAAGTAGCCATGGATGAACAGTAGCCCGTGGAGTTCCGTTTTGTGATACGCGACACCCCTCCCGATGAATAGGACACCATTTCGACCGTAGGTGCTCCAATACAAGTCTGTTTCCTCTATTTTGCGGTACACCACACCCCTCCCGATCAACAGGACCCCGTTTCGATCACAGGCACTCAAACAGAAGTCCATTTCCTCCGTTTTGCAGTATGCCAGATGATGTAGGGTGGAACCGTAGATGGCCGATCTTTCAGGAAAGGAGCGGATCCCGTGATAAACACGAAGAAGACGAGGAGAAAACACGAGGGGAAACACGAGAGATCACTCCAACCAACAAGACCGATCACACATATGCTAGATCCTCAAACACATAAGAGATACATGATCCATGGTCAACTAAGGACGATACAAGTAGCACGATCTTCTCCGCGAGGAGGCCTTGAGGTTCTTCTCGTGATGGGGTATTGAATCCTCTTGGGGATCTTCTCCGAGGAGGCGCGATCTCCGAGGAGAAGGTAACCAAGTAGATGAGAAAAGTTCTCACACAAATATGAGCTAATCCTTTGCTGACCCTAGAAAAATGGTGGAGGAGTCGTTTATATAGGCAAAGGGGGCGAAGGGGTACATGGGCTTCGATGCGACACACACACGCATGTGGTGGTCTGGATGATCCGGATGGGCAGCTGGAAGATCTGGGCTTCAGGGACCCGGATGGTCCGGGAGGTGGTCTGGACGAGGCGAAGAGGCGGGCGGCGTCGTTGGCGGTCCGGATGTCTGGAGGGGGGGCGGACATCCGGCTGGTGTCCGGATGATCCGGGGCATGTCCCGATGATCCGGCTTCGGGGTGCAGTTTTGGTTGTTCTCGGGTCTCCGGTTATCCGGATCGTCCGGGCTGGGGTGTGGATCGTCCAGGCTCTGTCCGGACCGTAGGGGACCTCGTTCGGATCGTCCAGCCAGCTTGGGACTTGGCTGATTTCTTCTTCATCTTCATGCATGTCTTCCACTTCTGATCCTTCTTGCTCCTTAGCTTCTCCATGGCTAACTCCTTGGTACGTGAGTATGCATAGTGTGTCTGTTTGAGGTAGTAGCCATGTCTCATGTGCATCGAAGTGGAATTGTGAGAGGAGAGATGTCACCTTGGTTTCGAGAGCTCTTGCATGTCCTCGTGTCATGGGTCTTCTAGGAACTTGGTGAGACGATGATAGGTCCATGGGTATGACCTTGGGATGCTCCGCATCATCTCCCCTCCCTTGGGAAAGATTCGACCTCAGATCGAATTCTTCACAACCATGGTAGGGATATAGATCATTGACATTACAGATGTCGCTCACAGCGTACTTGTCACGTGGGATGTCGATCTTGTAGACGTTGTTGTTGTAGCGTGAAAGCACCTGATACATCTCCATCATATCTACTTTTCCAAACACTTTGACCTTGTTTTGGACTCTAATTTGCATGATTTGAATGGAACTAACCCGGACTGACGTTGTTTTCAGCAGAATTGCCATGGTGTTATTTTGTGCAGAAACAAAAGTTCTCGGAATGACCTAAAACTTCACGAAGAATATTTTTGGAATTTAGGCGCGCCCCCTGTCTCGTGGGCCCCCTGAGGCTGCACCGACCTCAACTCCAACTCTATATATTCACGTTCGGGGAGAAAAAAATCATAGAGAAGGATTCATCGCGTTTTATGATACAGAGCCGCCGCCAAGCCCTAATCTCTCTCCGAAGGGCTGATCTGGAGTCCGTTCGGGGCTCCGGAGGGGGGAATATGTTGCCATTGTCATTATCAACCTTCCTCCATCACCAATTTCATGATGCTCACTGTTGTGCGTGAGTAATTCCATCGTAGGCTTGCTGGACGGTGATGGGTTGGATGAGATTTATCATGTAATCGAGTTAGTTTTGTTAGGTTTTGATCCCTAGTATCCATTATGTTCTGAGATTGATGTTGCTATGACTTTGCTACGCTTAATGCTTGTCACTAGGGCCCGAGTGCCATGATTTCAGATCTGAACGTACTATGTTTCCATGAATATATGTGAGTTCTTGATCCTATTTTGCAAGTCAATAGTCACCTACTATGTGTTATGATCCGTTAACCCCGAAGTGACAATAATCGGGACAATTATCGGTGATGACTATAGTTTGAGGAGTTCATGTATTTACTAACTATTAATGCTTTGTTCCAGCACTCTATTAAAAGGAGGCCTTAATATCCCTTAGTTTCCATTAGCACCCCGCTGCCACTGGAGTGTAGGACAAAAGATGTCATGCAAGTTCTTTTCCATAAGCATGTATGACTATATTCGGAATGCATGCCTACATTACATTGATGAACTAGAGCTAGTTCTGTGTCACCCTATGTTATAACTATTGCATGAGGAATCGCATCCGACATAATTATCCATCACTGATCCATTGCCTATGAGCTTCTCACATATTGATCTTGGCTTAGTTACTTTACCGTTGCCACTTTTACAATCACTACAAAACCAATACTGTTACTTTTGCCACCGTTACCGTTACTTCCATATTACTTTGCTACTAAATACTTTGCTGCAGATATTAAGTCTTTCAGGTGCGGTTGAATTGACAACTCAACTGTTAATACTTGAGAATATTCTTTGGCTCCCCTTGTGTCGAATCAATAAATTTGGGTTGAATACTCTACCCTCAAAAACTATTGCGATCCCCTATACTTGTGGGTTATCAAGAATACTTTCTGGTGCTGTTGACGGGGAGCATAGATCTATTCTTTGAGTCACTTGGGATTTATATCTGTTGATCACTATGAGGAACTTGAAATATGAAGGAACCAAGATTTTCCCTCAACTACGAGGGGCGGTAAGGAACTGCCATCTAGCTCTGCACTTGATTCACCTTATGTTTTGATTAAACTTGCGACACCCACTCCTGCTATTTATTCTGATATGTCGCATGTTATTGATGATGCCACTTCTGCTTTGCATGATACTTATGACCAAACTACTTCTATGGCTGATAATACTTTGCCATTAGGTGATTTTCTTGATGAACAACTTGCTAGGCCTAGAGAGAATGAAATTATTGAAACTGATAATATTGATGAAAGTGATGATGAAGATTCTCCCCCTAGATATGAATTGCCTGTTGTGCCTGAGGTGTAACACCCACAATACGGCTATATCTCCCACATGTCGAGGCACGACTTGGAGGCATAACCTCATGGTGGTTTTGTCGCAAGAGGGGTAATCTTCACACAATCCAATGTACTGAATAAAAAAGGGATAAAGAGTTGGCTTACAATCGCCACATCACACAAATAACAAGTTCAACATACATCATCCAGAGTACAATCAAGGTCCAACTACGGAACCAAAATAAAAGAAGACAACCCCAAATGCTAGATCCCCGATCATCTCAACTAGCATCACTACTGATCATACGGAAAAGACACATAGTAACGACCGTGATCCTCGTCGACCTCCCACTTGAGTTCGGTAGCATCACCTGCACTGGTATCATCGGCACCTGCAACTGTTTGGAAGTATCTGTGAGTCACGAGGACTCAGCAATCTCACACCCGCGAGATCAAGACTATTTAAGCTTATGGGTAGGATTAGGTAATGAGGTGGATCTGCAGCAAGGGCTAAGCAAGTATGGTGGCTAACATACACAAATAAGAGTAAGATGAGAAGCTACGCAACGGTAGAAAAGCTATAAGTGATCAAGATGTGATCCTGAAACTACTTATGTTCAAGCATAACACAAGACCGTGTTCACTTCCCAGACTCCGCCAAAAAGAGACCATCACGGCTAGCACGCGGTTGATTCATTTTAATTAAGTCAAGTGTCAAGTTCTCTACAATCGGATATTAACAAATTCCCATCTGCCACATAACTGCGGACACGACTCTCAAAAGTTTATACCCTACAGGGGTGTCCCAACTTAGCCCATCACAAGCTCTAATGGTGAACGAAGGATATTCCTTCTCTCGGAAAAACCCGGTCAGTGTTGGAATCCCGGTTACAAGACATTTCGACAATGGTAAAACAAGACCAGCAAAGCCGCCCGATGTGCCGACATACCCCAATAGGACTCGCATGTATCTCGTTATCTGGGAACACCGGATGAGATAGGCTACGAGTAAAACCAGTCCTCGACTTTCCCCGAGGTGGCCCCGCAGGCAGCTCGGTTTGGACCAACACTCGGGGGAGCACTGGCACGGTGGGGGGGCAAAAATAATGATGACCCTCAGGCTCCGGAAACCCTAGGGAAAAAGGCTTAGGTTGTTAGGAAAATGTAAAACCAAGGTTGGGCCTTGCTGGAGGAGTTTTATTCAAAGCGAACTGTCAATGGCGTCCCATAACCCCAACCGCGTAAGGAACACAAAATCAAGGAACATAACACCGATATGACGGAAACTTGGGTGGCAAGAGTGGAACAAAACACCAGGCAAAAGGCCGAGCCTTCCACCCGTTACCAAGTATATAGATGCATTAATTAAATAAGAGATATTGTGATATCCCAACATATCCATGTTCCAACCTGGAACAAACTTCACCTTCACGTGCAACTAGCAGTGCTATAAGAGGGGCTGAGAAAAAGCGGTAACATAGCCAAACAACGGTTTGCTAAGAAGGAGGGTTAGAGGCTTGACATGGAAATATGGGAGGCATGATATAACAAGTGGTAGGTAGCGCAACATAGCGATAGAACGAACAGCTAGCAAGCAAAGATAGAAGTGATTTCGAGGGTATGGTAACCTTGCCTGAGATCCCGCAAGGAAGAAGAACGAGTCCAAGAAGTAGACGACCCAACGTAGTCGAATGAATCCTCGCAACTCCGGAACGAAACCGAAGCTAACAAGAGAAGCAACCCGGAAAGAAGCAAGCAACATAGTAAACAACCATGACATAAACACGGCATGATGCACAACCAAGTATGATGCATGTCCGATTTAATGAAACATGGCATGGCAAAGTGCACAAACAATACTACAAATTAAGTGGAGCTCAATATGCAACGAGTTGCGTACTTACGAAACACCACATCAATTATTTAATTCTCTCTCGTTTATGAACCCAACAATATTAAATGTTGTTAAACATGGCAGGAGGTGAAGCATATGAAAACTACACATTTAAGCAAGTTTAAATGAGGCCGGAAACAACAACAACAATTCTAGAAAATCCTCATATGCATATTTCTAATTAGCTATTGTTCTGCCCTATACATAATTTTAGATTTGTTAAACATGCAAAGTAAGTACATCATGTTAATCTATGCATTTTTCTGCCCCATTTACATATAAAATTTATTAAATTCGGAGCTACGTTTAATTAGTTATGAAATAAAGCATTTTAGCATGGCATTTAAGCAAATTAATCCAAACAGCAATTTAAACATTTTAAACTTGGATGAAAGCTGCATATTATGAAACTAGACAAAATTCTAAGCATTTTCCATATATAAGTTATTTACATATGATGCATGCTTGTGAAGTTATTATATGCATGTTGTACTAGGGTTTTTCTGTAAAACTGCAAATCTACGGATAAAGCGAAAATTCGCAGGAATGGAAAAAAAATTAGAATGGTCCGAAACCGGGACAAGCCCAATAGTGCAGAGGGGCTACAGGCAGCTCACCCTGGGCAAAGGCCCGGTCGGGCAGAGGAGGGAGCAGCGAGATGGCTCTCATCTGGGTCGTGGACCATGAGGGCGCTGGCGCGGAGCTGGGCCTCGCATGGCCCGGCTGGCCCACGCACGGAGGCGAATGGGGCTATGGATCGCCGTCCTCGTCTGCTCGATGCAGAGGCAGGAATAGGCGCGGCGGCGGCTGCCGGCAATGTGGAACGACGACGCGACTGGGAAGAGCTCCGGCGAGGTCGGGGATGGATGGCTCCGGCCTTAGGGTGCCGGATCTGGCCTGATTTGGACAAGGACGACGGCTCATGGAGCTCGGGCACCCATGGTAGAGAGAGATTAGAGAGATAAGAGGAAGGGAGACATGGGCGAAAAGGAGCAGGACGAGGCACTGCTCACCTGAGACGGTAGCGGCGCTCGCCGGGGACGACGAGGGCTGGTGGCCGGAGGCGGCGGGGCTGACGCGGTGGTGCGGGCGCCGGGTGAGGGAGTGCGGCGATGGGGAGCTCGAGGGGAGCGGGGCTCCAGCGGCTGTGGGCGGCGATGCGGGCTTGTCCGGGCCCAGATGGGCTCGGGCGGGCCCCAGTCTAGGCCGGCGCGAGGTGGGAGGATGGAGGCGCTGTTAGGGCATGTGGCGCGCTAGCACTAGCCGTAGGCTGCGGCGACGACGGGTTCAGGTGGCGGCTCGCCCACTGTGGCAGCGCCAAGTGGCGGTGGCGGGTTCGGCTGGCGCGGAATGCAAGGTGGGGGTGGGAGGAGGCTGGCAGCATGCTCATTTTGAGGAGGGAGTTGTCTGCTACCAAAACTGGAAGGGGAGGCTTCCTTTTATAGGTAGGGTTAGGGTTTGAGAGGTTAGGAGGGGTTTTCGGACCATGTGATGGCCATCGGACGGCTACAGATGCGATATGGGGTAGGTGGGCTGTGTAGGAGGGTTGGGCTAATAGGAAATAGAAGGAATGTAGCCCGGCGACTATTTCCGGAGATCGAAAACGTCCGACATATGACCAGCTATAATGCCGCTATAGTTATCCGTTGGGGCATCAAACGGACACCGAATGCGATAAAACTTGGCAGGCAGCCTACTTACAACATAACAAGACCGCATGCCAACTTTCATCCCATTCCGAGAACATTTTCTAGCCACTTATGAAATAATATTTCAGACGTGCCGCGGGCGCGTGCGAGTGTGTCTGGGCTCAGAACGGACAACGGAGAGAACTAGGGAACCCGGACGGATGCAAGTTTTGAAAACATGATGATGCAATGTACATGATGACATGGCAAGATGCAACACGCAAGAAAAGACATGGCACAACAACGAATGACTGGAAGACAACTGGCGCAACGGCCTCGGGGCGTCACAACACTCCACCACTACAAGAGGATCTCATCCTAAGATCTAGGTTGGCACCGAAGAGAAGCGGAAGAGGAAGAGGTAAAACAAAGTTGCTTCTTTGACAAACGAGTGAAGACACGAACCTTGAGAGGTTGAACAAATTGAAATAAAGAATACAAGGAAGATGAACAAAGTTGAAAACACTCCATTAGGAAAGAGGAACACGGAACATTACTAGAACCTTGTAGGTTGAAAGACATAAGAAAAGGGATGCAATGGACAAGAAGTCCATGCAAGCACTCCGTTTGAAACGAGATGTACAAGGACGGATAAAGATCACATATGACAACACTCCGGTTGGAAAAGCAAGGCATAGAATATGAACTTGATAAGATGAGAGGATACTTGATGAAATCAACAACACACTGCCTCCGGAACTATTGAAAGAATGGCACAAGGTGTAAGAAAGATTTCAGATAGCACTCCAGTTGAGAAGGGAGGCAAAACTTGATAATATGAGAGAACTTGAATGAAGGACACGACACTCTGGTTAAATGGATAAGCACGAAAAGAACAAGATCCTCACAATTCGAGAAGATGAGTGAAAAGAGCAACCTCACAATGCCTCTGGAAGAAAAAATAGAAGATAGATCGTTAGGAAAAAATAAAGTAGAAGAAAATGATAACTTCTACCACCAATGAATTTGAAAGCGTCCTTAGAAAGAAGGATTGAATGGAGTTGTTGATAATTAAACAACAAAAGAATAATGTTGTTTTGGGCTTAAGGAAAACGTCTCAAAATTATGAGGTGAAATTCTGCCACTAACCAAAACAATAGATTGGATTGATTTCAGCAAGGAGACTAGAAACTTATTTCACCGGGAGGATAAATGAAGAACTTGGGTCAGTTATAAGCACCATAAATAGTAACAATCCATAGGGAAATCTTTAGGTGAAATATAAACCAAGATAACTCCAATGAAGAGATTGATGGGTTGCAAAGGATCTCATGAACGAATTAAAAATGAAGGGTTTAAAATATGTCATTCCGGACAACTTGTGAATCATTAAACATGAAGAGAAATTGTCAAGAGTGACATAGCACCACCTCAAATGATAAGGTAGAAAGAATTGCACTTCGGAATGCAAGATGAAGAATGCTTGAACTCCTCAAAACAAAACATGTGTTGATCACCCTGTTTAATTTTGAGTATAGGTTGGAGGATCTTAACTTTGAGAGAAATCTTGAAGAGCAAATCGAGAATGAAAGGAATCATTGGCGAACCACCATGTAGAGCCTCCATGAAGAATTCTGGTAAACAAAAGGATGATAAAACAGAAAGAGAAGTTCAAAACACAAAGTGAAGCTGTAGCGACCAGACCTCAAACGGTCCAATCTCTGTGCTCCGGTGTCATCCCTGGATCAGTAATGCTGACACCACACAGTACTTGAAGGATTTATAACAGAGTAGCAATCACACACTTATTACATCGAGCGTCTCAAAAGAGAGCTTACTACAATTAATATGGCTTAAGGCCATCTAAATACGATAACAACGGAAGGCTTGGAAGATAAGTGAGTCCATCAACTCCAACGGCATCACTGAGTATAGAACCACGACCTAAAGGCACATTACTCGTCGTCTGAAAAGTCTGCAACATGAACGTTGCAGCCCGAAACGGGTCAACACATGGAATATGCTGGCAATGTAACACATAGAGAGCAATGAAGGAATAGGGCTATACTACATGCATATTTGGCTGGTGGAAAGCTCTATGGTTACAGTTTTGTGTAAAGCCAATTTTTCCCTACTGCAAAGGAATACATTTTATTTAATTAACATGGTGGTTGTTAAACATTGAGAGTGTAGACACCCTCTCAATCCCAATTAAGCATCATCATTAAAACCCAACAAAATTAATTAGAGTAACATGACGAGATTCACATGATAATCTAAGTACTAGATACTCAAAATGTCCATAACCGAGGACACGGCTAACCATGATTCGTTTATACACTCTGCAGAGGTTTGCGCACTTTTCCCCACAAGACTCGATCGCCTCCGTTGGGATTCTCGCACTACATGGTGTTTGAGAAACGGATGACCGAGACATAGTCTTTCAGAAGCACTAGCACCTTACGATCGGGTAGACGGTTACACCTACTTTCCCCTACATCTGCTAGTCTACCACTGTAAGAGTTCGCACAACTTAGTCAATTATGCTAGAGCCCATAGTAGCTTGTGGCTGCACACGGAAGTTGCTAGTATGAATAATCTCATGATCCCTTTGAGCCTGGGTGGCGGTCCAAAAGAAAAACAGGCAATCTCTGGAATACCCAGGTGCCCCAATCCACCGAATCCACGTCTACTAGCATAGCATGGCATAATAAGCAAACATAGAAGTAACTCCCAAAGGTTTGATAATAATAGGTAATAGGTACTACCTCATCTACTTCTGAAACCCACAATTTAATTAGATCCTAATCATGCAATGTGTGAGGATTGATCTAATGCAATAAAACTGGGTAATAGGAAGTATGATCAAAGTGTTACTTGCCTTGCTGATGATCCGCAAAACCTAGCGATTCGAAGTAGCAAGCGGCGCACTCCGGGTACTCTATTGCAAACAAACAAGCATACAATAAGTACTCAACTAATGCACAGGTAAAACTCAAATAATAGATCTAACCAGAAAGTTCAACTTAAGAACTCTGGTTGGCAAAAAGAATCAAATCGAACGAAGCAACGAAAGACAAACGGCAAAAGCAACAAGCTTCATTTACTAATCTGGATCTAGATCAAATTTTACAGAGACCAAAACTTGTTTGAGTTGGTTAAACGGAAAGAGGGTTTCGAGATGAAACTCCAAGTGCTGGAATCGCCTGATTCCGATAAATGAGCGAAAAGTTATACTAAAACGAAAATCGGATCAGAAATTGCGATTAGAAAAATCGCGGATTTAATCCGAGAAAAAGAAAAACGACGAACAGCTTAACGAACGAACGTTCGTTATCTGGATCTAAACGATGAACACGTTCGTTAAAACGAACGAACGAGCGAACGCTCGCTAAATAACTAAACCATAGAAAAAACCGATCTATCTAAAAAACGAATCTAAAAAAACGAAAAAAACCCGGTGAAAACCAACGGTTTTCTGAAGAAAAAAA
>NC_057803.1:265226546-265300803 GCF_018294505.1 Triticum aestivum | reverse complement strand
GGCGGGCGCCTGCAGCGGGCGGCGCGGCCTAGGGTTAGGGTTGGGGCGGCGGCTTGGGCTTGGGGCGCGGCTCGGCTGGGCTACGAGGCTCGGGGTTGCGCTTTATAAATCCTCCCTCGGAGGAGTCCGGGCCTAACACAGCACGTAGGTTGGTTCACATTTTTTTAATAATTACGCTCAGAAAAAAAACAAAAGGAATACTAAACAGACTCCAAAAATGCCGAAATAAATTTTCCCCGGCTTCTAAAATCAAGCCACAGAGGATGAACATTTATTTGGGGCCTAAATGCAATTTTGAAAAACGCACATTTTTCCTAAATTCAAATAAAATATCAAATAAAACCAAAATAAAATCTTATTTGATTTTATTATTAAATCCTCAATATTTATTTATTTTGGGAAAGTCATTTTATTCCCTCTCTCATATTTTTATAGTAGAAATAATTGAAGATAAAATAAATAAAATCAAATGATCCTATTTTCAAAATTTGAGAAAACTCAAATATGAAAATAACGAAATCCCCAACTCTCTCCGAGGGTCCTTGAGTTGCGTGAAATTTCTAGGATCAACCAAACTGCAATAAAATATGATATGCAGTGATGATCTATTGTATAACATTCCAAATTGAAAATTTGGGATGTTACAAACCTACCCCCCTTAAGATGAATCTTGCCCTCGAGATTCGAGTTGGCTAGAAAATAGGTGAGGGTGGTCCTTCAGCAATTCTTCCTCTCGTTCCCAGGTGGCTTCATCCTCCGTGTGGTGGCTCCACTAAACATTGCAAAACTTGATATCCTTGCTACGGGTGACTCGGTTGGCATACTCAAGAATCTTAACTGGTTTCTCCTCATAGGTCAAATCACTGTCCAACAGAATCGCTTCCAGCGGCACTGTATCTCTTAGAAGTATATCAGCCATCCCCGCGTGGCACTTCTTTAACTGGGAAACATGGAACACGTCGTGAACTCCTGACAATCCTTCGGGCAATTCCAACTTATAGGCTCCTTCTCCCATACGCTCCAAAACCTTGTATGGTCCTACAAAACGTGGCGCTAACTTTCCCTTAACTCCAAAGCGCTTAACTCCTCGAAGTGGAGATACTCGAAGATAAAATCGGTCTCCGACTTCGTAAACTGTCTCCTTGCGTTTAGAATCTGCGTAGCTCTTCTGCCTGCACTGGGCTACCTTGAACCTATCGTGAATCAATTTTACCTTGTGTTCAGACTCCTTAATCAGATCCGGTCCAAACAACTGACAGTCTCCAACTTCATCCCACGACAATGGGGTCCTGCACCTCCTTCAGTACAAGGCTTTGAAAGGGGCCATCTTCAAACTGGTTTGATAACTGTTGTTATAAGAGAACTCTGCATATGGCAAATTCTCGTCCCAACTAGATCCATAATCTAGCGCACAAGCTCTCAGCATATCCTCCAAAATCTGATTAACTCTCTCGGTCTGTCCATCTGTCTGCGGATGGAAAGCTGTACTGAACTCTAGCCTGGTACCCAAAGTTTCATGCAACTGATTCTAGAACTTTGAGGTAAACTAGGTTCCTCTATCTGATACAATGCTCCTTGGAACTCCGTGCAGACATACGATCCTGGTCATGTATATCTTTGCCAACTTAGCACTGGTGTAGGTAGTCTTCACTGGGATGAAATGAGCTACCTTTGTCAAACGATCGACTACAACCCAAATCGAGTCATAGCCTGAACGCGTTCTGGGCAATCCTGTGATAAAATCCATGCCTAACTTATCCCCCTTCCATTTGGGTATTGGCAATGGCTGTAGCAATCCCGCTGGCTTCTGATGCTCTGCCTTTACTCTCTGACAAACATCACAAACTGCTACATACTCCGCAATATCCTTCTTCATTCTGGTCCACCAGAAAGTATCCTTAAAATCCAAATACATCTTGGTATTTCCTGGGTGAATCGAATATGGTGAATCATGGGCCTCTTGCAGAATCAACTTCCTGATCTCCGGGTCATTGGGCACATAAACACGGTCTTCAAACCATAAGGTATCATGCTCATCCTCATGAAATTCTTTAGCTTTTCCTTTGCTCATTTTCTCCTTAATAGAAGCGATCTCCTTGTCAGTCCTTTGATCTTCTCTGATCTTATTCATCAAAGTAGACTGAATCTCCAATGCTGCTACATAGCCTCTCGGGACTATCTCCAAACATAGCTCACGAAGATTTTCGGCTAACTCCCTTGGTAAATCTCCCGTCATTAGAGTGTTGACATGGCTTTTATGGCTCAACGCGTCAGCTACTACGTTAGCCTTTCCGGGATGGTAATGCAATCGCATATCATAATCCTTGATGAGCTCCAACCATCTCCTTTGCTTGAGATTCAACTCCTTCTGCGTGAAAATATACTTCAAACTCTTGTGATCTGTGTACACCTCACAATGATTTCCAATGAGAAAGTGTCTCCAAGTCTTCAATGCATGCACTACGGCTACTAACTCCAAATCATGTGTGGCATAATTTAACTCATGCGGCTTAAGCTGTCGAGAGGCATATGAAACCACTCTTCCTTCCTGGATAAGCACTGCTCCAAGTCCTCGACGTGAAGCGTCGCAATACACCTCATAATCCTTTGTCTGATCTGGCAAAATCAACACTGGTGATGTAACCAAACGTTTCTTCAACTCCTGGAAACTGGCCTCACATTCCTCGGTCCATATGAACTTGGTATCCTTCTTCAACAACTCCTTCATAGGCTTCGCAATCTTCGAGAAATTTTCAATGAATCTCCGATAGTATCATGCGAGTCCAAGAGAACTCCGGATCTCCCCAACTGTTGTTTGTGCTTCCCAATTTGTTACGGTGTCAACCTTGGTGGGATCTACAGCTATACCTTCTCCGGATATAACGTGTCCGAGAAATCCAACTTCCTTCAACCAATACTCACATTTGCTAAACTTGGCATATAACCGATGTTCTTTGAGTTTACCAAGTACCAAACGCAAATGCTCCTTATGCTCCTCTTCATTTTTCGAGTAAACCAGGATATCATCAATGAACACTACAACGAACTTATCCAAAAACTCCATAAACACTTTGTTCCTCATGTTCATAAAATATGTAGGTGCGTTAGTCAGACCAAATGACATAACAATATACTCATACAGCCCATACCTGGTGGTAAAAGTCGTCTTAGGTATATCCTATTCTCGAATCTTCAACTGATGGTATCCTGATCGCAGATCGATCTTGCAAATACCTTAGCTCCTTGCAATCAATCAAACAGATCATTGATCATCGGTAGTGGGTACTTGTTCTTGATGGTTACTTCATTCAATCCTCAATAATCAACAACCATCCTTAACGATCCATCCTTCTTCTCCACTAGAAGTACTGGCGATCCCCAAGGCGAAGAACTTGGGCGGATATATCCTTTATCCAGTAAATCCTTAATTTGCTTCTTAATCTCTTCCAAATCCTTTGCGGGCATCCTATACGGTCTCTTAGATATTGGTCCTGTGCCTGGCAAAAGCTCAACCAAAAACTCAATATCTCTATCCGGTGGCATGCCCGGCAACTCTTCTGGAAATACATCAGGAAAATCCTTCACTACTGGTACTTCCTCCTGCACAACTCCTGTTAACGAATTTACTTGAGTCCTTTTAGGCACATGCCGGGACACATACTTGATCCTTCTCCCTTCTGGGGTGGTAAGCAAAATTGACTTACTGGCGCAATCGATGTTTCCTCCATACATCGACAACCAATCCAAACCTTGTGATTCCAAAATGATCAAATCCGAGGGAAACACATGCCTACCTATACTCAATGGCACTTGAAATCATCCCGTACTAGCCATATACTCCGCTCCTGGTGAGCTTAATAACATAGGTGTTCTAAGAACTTTGGTGGGCAGGTTATACTTATCCACGAATCCCCTTGATATGTATGAATGCGATGCACTAGTATCGAAAAGAACAAGTTAAGTAAATGACTTAACCAAAAACTTACCGATTACTGCATTCGGCTGCTCTTCAACCACCTCCACGTTAACGTGGTTCACCTGTCCCCTATTGAAAGGGTTCGGCTTCTTCCCAGAGCTTCCATTGCCATTTCCATTCTGAGATTCAGGACATTCATTGGCATAATGTCCGGTCTTCTGGCACTTAAAGCAAGTGACTTGGCTCAGGTCGCTCTTGGCTGGGGTTGATGGGTTGGTACGGTTCTGGCCGTTGCTTCCTCCATTCCCATTACCATTCTTGGTGCCATTATGATTGTGCGAGCTACCTCCTCGATGGGTATGCTGAAAATGTCCTCCCGGTCTAGGGGTAAAACGTGGCTTCTGCTGAGCTCCTGAATTGTACTTTCCTTGGCCATACTTCCTCTTGCGATTCTCAATCTGCTGCTGCTTCCCTTCAATCATGAGAGCACGATCTACCAACTCCCGATAGTTATTGAAGGATGCTACCATCAACTGCATGCTCAACTCGTCATTCAGTCCTTCCAGAAACTTCTCCTGCTTAGCTGCATCCGTAGCAACGTCATCTGGGGCATAACGTGCTAGCTTACTAAAGTCCTCCACATACTGGCCAACTGTCCGTCCTCCTTGGCGTAAGTTGCGAAACTCACACTTCTTCATGGCCATAGCTCCTGCCGAAACATGGGCAGTACGAAAAGCCTGCTGGAACTGGTCCCATGTGATAGTGTCGATAGGGAAAGTGGCAGTGAAATTCTCCCACCATGATGCTACGGGTCCTTCAAGCTGATGTGTGGAAAACTTCACCTTTTCGGCATCTGTGCATCCTACCGTGGTTAACTCCCTTGCTGTCTTGCGGAGCCAATCATCTGCTACTATAGGCTCGGTGCTACTTGAAAACACCAGTGGATTCAGCCTAAGAAAACAGGCTAAGTGATCAACAGGTGGTGGTGGTGGTGGGTTGTTGTTGTTGTTGTTCCCCTGATTCTGATTCTGGACTAGCAACTTCATCAACGTGTTCTGCTACTGGATCAACTGAGTGAGCTCCGGTGGGAAGGTAAATCCGGGGTCACGTCTTGGAGGCATCTGAGGGTTTAGAAAGGCTGAGATTTAAGTATAGAGAGGGGTCTAGAGAGAAAACACTACCCATATGCACATGAGGCAAAAGCAAACAATTCACTTCATTCAATCAAACAAGGGCATACAGTTGATCTAACTATCGCAAAAGTGCTCGGACTACTATATTTACATGGTGGACTACTACTACTGTTGGGGTGGTCTACTAGAAATATTCTTCGGTTGCAGACATCCATGATATCTGCTCCAGCTTCATCAACATAGTCATCGTCGCTATCATCTGGATCCGAGTCGGTGTCGTCGATGATGATGTAGTCTTCCGGGCGAATCTCCTTGGGTTCTTCATCTTCTTCTACTGGTGTAGGGCCTCCCATGAATATTCCGATCTTCATTGTTAGGTCAGCATTCTTGTCCACTAGTACTTCGATTTCCTCTTCATAATCTTCACGTGTAGCCTTGAGTTCTTTCTCCAGTTCCTTGATTCTTGTGCTCGCCTTCTTCAGATCTATCATGTCCGCGCACATCTGGTTCTCCTGACGTCGAATGTGCTGGTTTAACTCGTGGATTAAAGCTGCAATTGATCTATACTTCCTGCTGCTGATCATCTCCCAGTGCTCATCTCGGCGCCCACAAATCTGGTAGATAGTATCCTTGAGGTCGTTGCGGTAAACTTCTCCAATATGTCCCATGGCGATGTGAGCTGCCATGCTCTTTCCTAGACTCTAGGTTGGTGCATCAAAGGAAAACTCTATGGGCTCAGTGACTGGCATGAACGTCCTTCCTGGAAGTTGAACTTGAATCACCCAGCGCTCTTCTTTAGGTAATGTGGCGTTGTAGGTTCCGGTGAAGCTTGGTACTCCTATGTTCAGATATCTAGTGACTTCCTTCAAGTGACGTCCAAAGGGTGTATCTTCATACGGTTGTGTGAACTTGTTCCTTGCATCCGCCATCCTAACAGAGTAGAAAAGATGAGGAGTCAGAATGAGAAGAATGAGTAGTGTTCTATGGCTTTAGCTTAGTGGTCGTGTCCTACAGTCAGCGTGTGCTCTGATACCATCTTGTAGCGACTCGACCTCAAACGGTCCAATCTCTGTGCTCCGGTGTCATCCATGGATCAGTAATGCTGACACCACATAGTACTTGAAGGATTTATAACAGAGTAGCAATCACACACTTATTACATCGAGTTTCTCAAAAGAGAGCTTATTACAATAAATATGGCTTAAGGCCATCTAAATACGATAACATCGGAAGGCTTGGAAGATAAGTGAGTCCATCAACTCCAACGGCATCACTGAGTATAGAACCACGGCCTAATGGCCCCTTACTCATCGTCTGAAAAGTCTGCAACATGAACATTGCAGCCCGAAACGGGTCAGCACATGGAATATGCTGGCAATGTAACACATAGATAGCAATGAAGTAATAAGTCTATACTATATGCATATTTGGCTGGTGGAAAGCTCTATGGTTACAGTTTTGCGTAAAGCCAATCTTTCCCTACTGCAAAGGAATACATTTTATTTAACTAATATGGTGGTTGTTAAACATTGAGAGTGTAGACACCCTCTCAATCCCAATTAAGCATCATCATTAAAAACCAAGAAAATTAATGAGAGTAACATGATGAGATTCACATGATAATCTGAGTACTGGATACTCAAAATGTCCATAACCGGGGACACGGCTAAACACGATTAGTTTATACACTATGTAGAGGTTTGCGCACTTTTCCCCACAAGACTCGATCGCCTCCGTTGGGATTCTCGCACTACATGGTGTTTGAGAAACGGATGACCGAGACATAGTCTTTCAGAAGCGCTAGCACCTTACGATCGGGTAGACCGCTGCACCTACTTTCCCCTACATCTGCTAGTCTACCACTATAAGAGTTCGCACAACTTAGTCAACTATGCTAGAGCCCATAGTAGCTTGTGGCTGCACACGGAAGTTTCTAGTATGAATAATCTCATGATCCCTTTGAGCCTGGGTGGCGGTCCAAAAGAAAAATAGGCAATTGCTGGAGTACCCAGGTGCCTCGATCCACCCAGATCTGTATTTAAGTTGCCACCTTAGATAAACCATTAATTTAACAATCTCACATCTGTCATGGATACACTCACCCAATCCACATCTACTAGCATAGCATGGCATAATATGCAAACGTAGAAGTAACTCCCAAAGGTTTGATAATAATAGGTAATAGGTACTACCTCATCTACTTCCCAAACCCACAATTTAATTAGATCCTAATCATGCAATGTGTGAGGATTGTTATAATGCAATAAAAACTTGGTAATAGGAAGTATGATCAAAGTGTTACTTGCCTTGCTGATGATCCGCAAAACCTAGCGATTCGAAGTAGCAAGCGGCGCACTCTGGGTACTCTATTACAAACAAACAAGCATACAATAAGTACTCAACTAATGCACAGGTAAAACTCAAATAAGAGATCTAACCAGAAAGTTCAACTTAAGAACTCCGGTTGGCAAAAATAATCAAATCAAACGAAGCAACGAAAGGCAAACGGCAAGAAACAAGCTTTGTTTACTAATCTGGATCTAGATCAAGTTTTATAGAGGCAAAAGCTTGTTTGAATTGCTTAAACAGAAAGAGGGTTTCGAGACGAAACTCCAGGTGCTTGAATCGCCCGATTCCGATAAACGAGCGAAAAGTTATACTAAAACGAAAATCGGATCAGAAATCGCGATCAGAAAAATCGCGGATTTAATCCGGGAAAAAGAAAAACGATGAACAGATTAACGAACGAACATTCGTTATCTGGATCTAAACGATCAACACGTTCATTAAAACGAACGAACGAGTGAACGCTCACTAAATAACTAAACCGAAGAAAAAAACCGATCTATCTAAAAAACGAATCTAAAAAACCAAAAAAACCCGGTGAAAACCAACGGTTTTCTGAAGAAAAAAACCGGCAGGCGGCGGTGAGGCCATGGCGGGAGGCGGCGGCGGCTGCGGGCGGTTGAAGCGGGCGGCGGCGGCGGGCGGTTGAAGCGGGCGGCGCGGCCTAGGGTTAGGGTTGGGGCGGCGTCTTGGGCTTGGGGCGTGGCTCGGGTGGGCTGCGGGGCTCGGGGCGGCGCTATATAAAGCCTCCCCCAGAGGAGTCCAGGCCTAACACGGCCGGTAGGTCGGTTCGCGTTTTTTAAATAATTACGCTCAGAAAAAATAAAAAGAATACTAAACGGACTCCAAAAATCCCGAAATAAATTTTTCCCGGCTTCTAAAATCAAGCCGCACAGGATGAACATTTATTTGGGGCCTAAATGCAATCTTGAGAAACGCACATTTTCCTAAATTCAAATAAAATAGCAAATAAAACCAAAATAAAATCTTATTTGATTTTATTATTAAATCCTCAATATTTATTTATTTTGGGAAAGTCATTTTATTCCCTCTCTCATATTTTTATAATAGAAATAATTGAAGATAAAATAAATAAAATCAAATGATCCTATTTTCAAAATTTGAGAAAACTAAAATATGAAAATAACAAAATCCCCAACTCTCTCTGAGGGTCCTTGAGTTGCATGAAATTTCTAGGATCAACCAAAATGCAATAAAATATGATATGCAATGATGATCTATTGTATAACATTCCAAATTGAAAATTTGGGATGTTACAGAAGCCTTGCAATGATTATGATGGAGCTTCGCGACGAGATCATGCGGAAAACTTGGAACTCCGGAAATGAAAAGATGAAGCATCTCGAACCGAGAAATGTGACATGATGAACAACTCCGGAAAGAAGAAACTAGATCACTTGGATGAAACAATGATAAGAATTACGTTTTGCGTATCCTTCACCAATTTAAATTGATGACGAGCAACGGATTTGGCATACTACTTATTCTCGTAAAAAGGGTTAAGATAGATATAGCACAAACTAGAGAAAGTCTTTAATGAACCACCGGTAGGATTGAAACAACGAATAAATTAATATGAGAACATAGGAAGAGGAATCTTGAACAAACCGTCGTAAGAACTAAAAGAGACTGAACAAAGAAAAGATAGTAAAACACCGGGAAGAATTAGAAAAAGAACGAAGATACTTGAGAGAATTGAGATACAAGAGAACAAATAGATCACGAGCTGACAAAGAGGATACTTGAACGATGCACAGGTAAGATTTCGAGAACGATAGTTACACGCTGAGAATGAAGAATTATGACATGATAGCCTTTAGAGGAAAGAAATTGAAACAACTCGTGAAATGCTCCGGATGGGTATGAAAAGAATTCTCACAATCCAAAACTATTTCGAGAGGATGGCAACAAGTTAGAACCACACATCTTTGAGAGAACGGATAAGATTTGGAGGAAAAACTCTTCTTCGGTCTTTAGATGTTGAGAAATATGATGAGAACCACCATGAATTGTTGAGGCAGTCCGGAATGAAGAATTGAAAGGTTGAACCAATGATGAAAGAATTTCAAAGATCTTGGAGAAAGACATTTGACTGATGACAATTCATTCATACGTCAAACTTTGAAATGAATTGAAAATAACTCCGAAAAATTAGAAGAGTCGGGTAAGATCCTGGAAAAAGACCTGTGGGTTAAGGCCCACTCAAAAGAAACATCGTTAAACGATTACTTGAAAGGTAGATTGCGCCGGTTGAATTACGTTGCTTGAAAGAGATAACAACCTCGAAATAACTTGAATGGATCGTGAATGGATACATGAATCCTCTAAGATATCTTCAGCACTCCGGAACAAATGAATGGCGAGAAGTGGATGATTAAGAGGTGCACCGGTATGAGAAAACATTGTGAAATGAGGAGAAAAAGGATATTATCAACAAAGCCTTAATTGAATCCACCGGAGAAGAAAAGAATGAAGAATGATAAACTTGAAACTCCTGACCATCTTCATGATAATCACTGGGTAAGAACATTGATGGAAAAGAATGGAGTGACTTCCCATCAATAAAAGAATACTCGATTAAGAAATCTGAGTCCTTGAAGAAAAAGTGTGGGAGGGCGGGAACACAAAGGCAACTTGGGGCAGATGGAATAAACATCATTGAGAAAACTTAGAATTGATCTAGCAAATATTGAGAGGATATGATTAACTTGAAGAAAAGGACACCGGTTGGAAAGAATTGAAAATAAAACCTTGATGATCAAGAAGGATTAGCATCTACATAGAATTATGAGAACACCGCTTAGAAAAGGTATGGAATCCACATTTGACATGAAGCAACTCGAATACCACAACTCAAAACAAAACAAAGGATTGGCTTGCAAAATAAGCTAGAACAAATACATATGATAGAGATTTGCCCAATCCCATATCATGCATCTGTCGGAAAGATATCCTAGGAGCTACTTGAATTCCCACTTATGAACTCCCGAAACTTTCTGGTTATGCAATAAGGTGTTGGGGATATAGGTGAAGCAATATATCTCACCCAAACTAACAATCCCTACATCCAGCTGTATCCATCTTTCAACACATAACCAAGAAACCTTCGGAAATCATGTACCTCGACCTTCGAAAAGCATATGTTATACGAGTTATGGCAATACTCCCGAGCTCCCGCCCCAGTACTAGGTGGCGTGGAGGTTATCTCACCAACAACTGCATAAAAGAGATTGTCGATGTCGGCAAACTCAGGTATTCCAAAACTGCAACGATAAAATTGTGACGACAACACCTCAGAGCTCAACTCCCCAGGACACTGCCACAACCCCTAAATGTCAGGAAGCACCAAGAACAATGTTCTCATCACAAAAAAATTGGAACGATTCCAAGATAGCCGCGTGATCCTAAAAAAATCTTTAGTGAAATTTGAGGAGAGGAAAGTCAAAACATCTACGTCAGGAGGCCTCACCAGAGCAACGAAGGGACTGAGGAGTAAAAAGAATCCTACTCTCTGATATATATAATCCTAAGACTCAAAACATTTTTATTCTAGACCCAATGACATCAGCGATTCGATCAAGAAGGGGGCTCTTAAGTTGGGGATGGCTCTAATTACCAACTTGTAACACCCATGATACAGCTATATCTCCCACGTGTCGAGGCATGACTTGGAGGCATAACCCCATGGTGGTTTTGTTGCAAGAAGGGTAATCTTCACACAATCCCATGTAGTGAATAAGAAACGGATAAAGAGTTGGATTACAATCGCCACTTCACACAAATAACAAGTTAAACATAGATTATCCAGAGTACAATCAAGGTCCGACTACTGAACCAAAATAAAAGAAGACAAGCCCAAATGCTAGATCCCGGATCGTCCCAACTAGCACCACTACTGATTATCCGCAAAAGACACATAGTAACGACCGAGGTCCTCGTCGAACACCCACTTGAGTTCGGTAGCATCACCTGCACTGGTGTCATCGGCACCTGCAACTCTTTGGAAGTATGTGTGAGTCACGAGGACTCAGCAATCGCACACCCGCAAGATCAAGACTATTTAAGCTTATGGGTAGGATGTGGTAATGAGGTGGAGCTGCAGCAAGCGCTAAGCAAGTATGGTGGCTAACATATGCAAATAAGAGCAAGGTGAGAAGCTACGCAACGGTCGAAAAGCTATAAGTGATCAAGAAGTGATCCTGATACTACTTACGTTCAAGCATAACACAAGACCGTGTTCACTTCCCAGACTCTACCAAAAAGACCCCATCACGGCTACACACGCGGTTGATGCATTTTAATTAAGTCAAGTGTCAAGTTCTCTACAACCGGATATTAACAAATTCCCATCTGACACATAACCGCGTGCATGACTTTCGAAAGTTTATACTCTGCAGGGGTGTCCCAACTTAGCCCATCACAAGCTCTCACGATCAACGAAGGATATTCCTTCTCCTGGAAACACCTGATGAGTCTCGGAATCCCGGTTACAAGACATTTTGACAATGGTAAAACAAGTCTAGCAAAGCCGCCCGATGTGGCGACAAATCCCGATAGGAGTCGCACATATCTCATTCTCAGGGCACACCGGATGGGACATGCTACGAGTAAAACCAGCCCTCGAGTTTCCCCGAGGTGGCCCCGCATGCAGCTCGGTTCGGACCAACACTCAGAGGAGCATTGGCCCGGGGGGGCTAAAATAAAGATGACGCTCGGGCTCCGGAAATCCAAGGGAAAAAGGCTTAGGTTGTTAGGCAAATGTAAAACCAAGGTTGGGCCTTGCTGGAGGAGTTTTATTCAAAGCGAACTATCAAGGGGTTCCCATAACCCCAACCGCGTAAGGAACGCAAAATCAAGGAACATAACACCGGTATGACAGAAAACTAGGGCGGCAAGAGTGGAATTAAACACCAGGCAAAAGGCCGAGCCTTCCACCCTTTACCAAGTATATAGATGCATTAATTAAATAAAAGATATTGTGATATCCCAACATATCAATGTTCCAACCTGGAAAAAACTTCACCTTCACCTGCAACTAACAACACTAGAAGAGGGGCTGAGCAAAAGCGGTAGCATAGCCAAACAACGGCATATCCATGTTTCACCCAACGTAGTCGAACGAATCCTCACAACTCCGGAACGAAACCGAAGCTAACAAGTGAAGCAACCTGGAAAGAAGAAAGCAACATAGTAAACAACCATCACATAAACATGGCATGATGCACAACCAAGTATGATGCATATCCGATTTCATGAAACATGGCATGGCAAAGTGCACAAACAATACTACAAATTAAGTGGAGCTCAATATGCAACGAGTTACGTACTAACGAAACACCACATCAATTATTTAATTCTCTCTTGTTTATGAACCCAACAATATTTAATATTGATGTGAAGCATATGAAAACTACACATTTAAGCCAGTTTAAATGAGGCCGGAAATAACAACAATTCTGGAAAATCCTCATAGGCATATTTAGAATTAGCTACTATTCTGCCCTAAATATAATTTTAGAGTTGTTAAACATGCAAAGTAAGTACATCGTGTTAATCTATGCATTTTTCTGCCCCATTTACATATAAAGTTTATTAAATTCAGAGCTACGGTTAATTAGTTATGAAATAAAGCATTTTAGCATGGCATTTAAGCAAATTAATGCAAACAACAATTTAAACATTTTAAACATGGATGAAAGTTGCATATTATGAAACTACACAAAATTCTAAGCATTTTCCATATATAAGTTATTTACATATGATGCACGGTTGTGAAGTTATTATATGCATGTTGTACAAGGGTTTTTCTGTAAAACTGCAAATCTATGAACAAAGCGAAAATTTGCAGGAACGAAAAAAAACAAGAATGGGCTGAAACCGGGACAATCCCAACAGTGCAGAGGGGCTGCAGGCGGCTCACCCTGGGCCAAGGCCCGGTCGGGTAGAGGAGGGAGAAGCGGGACGGCTCTCATCTAGGTCGTGGCCCACGCACGCGCTGGCACGGAGCTGGGCCTTGCATGGCCCGGCAGGCCCACGCGCGGAGGCGAACGTGGCTGGGGATCGCCGTCCTCCTCTTCTAGATGCAGAGGCAGGAATAGGCGTGGCGGCAGCTTCCGGGGATGTGGAACGACGACGCGACGGGGAAGAGCTCCAGCGAGGTCGGGGATGGATTGATCCGCCCTTGGGGCGCTGGATCTGGCCTGAGTTGGACAAGGACGGTGGCTCGCGGAGCTCGGGAACCCATGGCAGAGAGAGAGTTTAAAGAGATAAGAGGAAGGGAGTCATGGGCGAAAAGGAGCAGGGCAGGGCGCTGCTCACCTAAGACGGTGGCGGCGCTCGCCTGCGACGACGAGGGCCGGTTGCAGGAGGCGGCAGGGCTAACGCGTTGGTGCGGGCGCCGGGTGCGGGAGCGCGGAGGCGGGAAGCTCGAGGGGAGCGGGTCTCCTGCGGCTGCTAGCGGTGATGCGGGCTCGTCCTGGCCCAGATGGGCTCGGGCCGGCCACGATCTGGGCCGGCGCGAGGTGGGAGGAGGGAGGCGATGGCAGGGCACGTGGCGCGCTACCACTGGACCTAGGCGGCGACGACAACAGGTTCAGGTGGCGGGTCTGCCGTTGGGGCAGCGTCAAGTGGCGGCGGCGGGTTAGGCCGGCATGGAATGCGAGGTGGAGGTGGGAGGAGCCTGGCGGCGCGCTGATTTCGAGGGTGGAGTTGTCTGCTGCCACAAATGGAAGGGGAGGCTTCCTTTTATAGGAAGGGTTAGGGTTTGAGGGGTTAGGAGGGGTTTTCGGACCGTGCGATCGCCATCGGATGACTCCCGACGCGAGGAGGGGTAGGTGGGCTGTGTAGGAGGGCTTGGACTGAGAGGAAAGAGGAGGAATGGAGACCAACGACTATTTCCGGAGACCGAAAACGTCCGACGTATGACCGGCTATAATGTCGCTATAGTTATCCGTTGGGGCATCAAACGGACTTCGAATGCGATGAAACATGGCAGGCAGCCTACCTACAACATAAAAAGACTGCACGCCAACTTTCATCCCATTCCGAGAACATTTCCCGGCCACTTATAAAATAATATTTCCGACATGCCGCGGGCGCGTGCGAGTGTGTCTGGGCTTAGAACGGACAACGGAGAGAACTGGGGAACCAGGAAGGATGCAAGTTTTGAAAACATGATGATGCAATGCACATGATGACATGGCAAGATGCAACACGCAAGAAAAGGCATGGCACAACGGCGAATAACTGGAAGACACCTGGCGCAACGATCTCGGGGCGCCACATGAGGGTTATGTTATGGATGAAAAAACTGCTAGAGACTTTTTAGCTTGCAATGATAGATATGATCTTAAGAAACTGTTAGCTAAGCTAAAAGAAATGTCTTTGAATTCTAGAATGAAATATGACCCTGCTTTTGCTACTTCACCTATCTGTATTTTCGATAAGGATTATGATTTCTCTGTCGACCCTGAGTTAATTACTTTGGTTGAATCTCCTCCTTCTTATGTCTATGAATCTGAAACTATTGTGGCACATCTTACTAAATTAAATGATATAGCAGCATGTTCACTAATGAGGAGAAAATTTGTTACTACTATATCCTTAAGTTACTTCCATTCTCATTAAAGGGTGATGCTAAAACATGGTTTAATTCTCTTGATCCTGGTTGTGTGCGTAGTCCCTAGGATATGATTTATTACTTCTCTGCTAAATATTTCCCTGCTCATAAGAAACAAGCTACCTTAAAGGAAATATATAATTTTGTGCAAATTGAAGAAGAGAGTCTCCCACAAGGTTGGGGGAGGCTTCTCCAATTACTTAATGCTTTGCCTGATCATCCTCTCAAGAAAATGAAATACTTGATATCTTTTATAATGGACTAACTGATGCTTCCAGAGACCACCTAGACAGTTGTGTTGGTTGCGTTTTTAGGGAAAGAACTATTGATCAAGCTGAATTGCTATTGAATAATGTGTTGAGTAATGATAATGATTGGACACTTCCTGAACCAACTCCTAAGCCAACTATGAAGAAAAGGGGTATTCTATTTCTCAGTCCTCAAGATATGCAAGAGACAAAGAAATATGTGAAAGAAAAAGATATTAAACCTGAAGATGTTAATATTTTACCTCCTATTGAAGAAATACATGGTCTTGATAACCCGACAGAGGTAGTAAAGGTAAATTCTCTCTATAGATTTGAGGAAGGTGATATTCCTCGTAATAAGTTTGCTAGCCAATGCTTAACTGAGTTTGATAATTTCATTGTTAAGCAAGAAAACTTCAATGCTTATGTTGGTAGAGAATTCAAACATAATGCTTATATGATTGAACACTTGAGTGATTATATGTCTAGAGTTAAAGGTGAACTTAAACTTATTAGTAAACATGCTTCTATGGTTACCACTCAAGTAGAACAAGTACTTAAAGCTCAGAATGATTTTCTTAGTGAATTAAATAATAAGAAAATGGTAATGCTGTTAGAGTTGTGACTAGAGGGGGCAAAATGACTCAGGAACCTTTGCATCCCGAGGGCCACCATAAGAGAATTGAGCAAGATTCTCAGAGAACTAATGTTGATGCACCTAGTTCTTCTAAGAAGAAGAAAAAGAAAAATGATAGGACTTTGCATGCTTCTAGTGAACCTGTTGTTGACACACCTGAGAATCCCAATGATATTTCTATTTCTAATGCTGAAACACAATCTGGTAATGAACATGAACCTAGTTATAATGTTAATGATGATGTTCATGTTGATGCTCAATCTAGCAATAACAATGATGTAGAGATTGAACCTGCTATTGATCTTGATAACCCACAATCAAAGAATCAACGTTATGATAAGAGAGACTTCATTTCTAGGAAGCATGGTAAAGAAAGAGAACCATGGGTTCAGAAACCCATGCCTTTTCCTCCGAAACCATCCAAGAAAAAGGATGATGAGGATTTTGAGCGCTTTGCTGAAATGATTAGACCTATCTTTTTGCGTATGCGTTTGACAGATATGCATAAAATGAATCCTTATGCTAAGTGTATGAAAGATATTGTCACAAATAAAAGAAAGATACCGGAAGCTGAAATTCCACCATGCTTGCTAATTATACTTTTAAGTGTGGAATACCAAAGAAACTAGGAGATCTAGGAGTATCAACTATACCATGCTCCATTAAAAGAAACTATGTTAAAAACTCCTTTATGTGATCTTGGAGCCGGTGTTAGTGTTATGCCTCTCTCTTTATATCGTAGACTTGAGTTGAATAATTTGACACCTACTGAAATATCTTTGTAAATGGCTGATAAATCCACTGCTATACCTATCGGTATTTGTGAGGATGTGCCTGTTGTGGTTGCAAACGTTACTATTTTAACGGACTTTGTTATTCTTGATATTCTCGAGCATGATAGTATGTCTATTATTCTTGGAAGACCCTTTTTGAATACTGCAGGGCCTGTTATTGATTGCAACAAAGGCAATGACACTTTTCATGTTAATGGTAATGAGCATACGGTACATTTTCCGAGGAAACAACCTCAAGTCCACAGTATCAATTCTATTGGAAAAATTCCAAAGATTATTATTGGAGATTTTGAATTTCCTCTTCCTACTATCAAGAAAAAATATGATATTCTTATTGTCCGGGACATGCATATCCCCGTTGAGGTAACTTAGTGTTATTCGAAAATTCTCCGGTTTCATGTTATTCGGAAAAAGTTTGTTAACAAGACTTGATCAACCTTGTTAGTGGATTCCTTTTGATGAGCATGAGATGGATGAAGTTAGAAAGCACAACTCTTTGTACCCTCCTTTTACTTTCTGTTATTTAGATTAAATAAATAAAAAATAGTATTTTTTGTCTGTTTTCTGAATTATCCTTGCAATAAAAAATACCCCAAAAATAAAAGTTCTCCAAATGCCCTAAAAAATTTAGATGATTTTTTGTAGAATATTTAAGAATATTTGGCACTGAGAACACACCTGGGGGCCACACCACCTGTCCACGAGGGTCCAAGGCGTGCCCACCCCCCTGGGCGCGCCCCTTGCCTCGTGGACCCCACATGGGCCCCCTCCACTTATTCTTGCACCCACAAACTTCATCTTCCTCCGGAAAAAAGCATCCACAAGCTCAGACCCGAGTTCTAGCTCATCTTGCTGCCATTTTCAATCTCCTAGCTCAAAGCTCCATTCACAAAACTGCTTTGGGGGATTGTTCTTCGGTATGTCACTCCTCCAATGGTCCAATTAGTTTTTGTTCTAGTGTTTTATTTATTGCTAATTTTTGCTTCTTAGGTGACCCTGTGTCTTGAGCTTGCATGTCAAATTTATGTGGTCAAAAGTAGTTTTAATGCATGATATGGCCTTTAGGCACTTGTGGGAGTAGTTGCTATCAATCTTGTTGAGTTTGGTTCACTTTTATTTTGATTCACTAAAAGTTTCAGAAATTTTTCAGAGGAAGAAACTACCAAGGGAAGCTCAAGTGCGGCCTTGTGAATGGCTGTCAGAGGAGTTCATGGTCCAGGCAGGCATCAAGGATGGATTTGACACATATGTGTGTAACACTGATCTTGAGAGCTTCGCGTCAAATATGTGCCGGAAATACCTCTATCTAACTGATTCATTTGTGAGAAGGTTTAAATTTACATCCTCGCGCAATTCTCACACTATTTTATTTGATCTTTATGATAAATCATATACCATGGACCTAGAAGGTTTTAATATTGCTTGTAAACTCCCGCTCTGGGGCAATATTATAGAACCTCGCAAATCTGAATATAAAGACTTTCTTGCTAGTATCACTGTGGGGGAATCTAGGGAAATCACACAAGCTACCATAGGAAGCATTCATTTCCCTTCCATACATTATTTTGCTCTCTTCATTGGTAGATGCATTAATGGTAAAGATAAGGCTTGTCACATGTGTGTTCCAGATCTTAGTGTCCTCAAAGTGCGGTATTAGGTGATAAACAATATCACTTGGGGCCTATTGTTACACGTAGGTTGCATCACAACAGTATAAGTGGAGATTTGTTTGGCGCAATTTATGCAACTCGTGTAGCTAACTATCTTGATATACCAATACGTGGAAATGGTATTGAGTTGCCTGCTGCTTATCTAGATTATGATGCTATGGTTCGCCACCAGTTTGTTGAGAGGAACGATCAGTTCCTCCAGTACCGACTAATCTTTGACAGATGGTGCACCGTCCATGTTGCTCTCCCTACTCCTACTTTCTTTGACTTTCAAGCAAAAAGGAGATATGCTATAACCATGGAGGAGGCGAACGAGCACGAGAGGAGGAAGGAGGCAGCTCACCTCCAAGCTGCAGCTCATCAGGAAGTAGCTGCTGCATCTCAGTACGACCCCGGCTACAACTTTGGATATTCACCAGGCCAGTCGTGCCAAAGACCAACTTAGGCCAAAAGCCTAAGCTTGGGGGAGTATGTATCTCTCACCGACTTTACATTCATGTTCACACACTCATGCCAGTTGTCGGTGCTCATACTTTTTCATTGTACTATCCATGCTAGTTTATTTTCTTTTCCAGCATTCTTCTTGTGTGTTTGAAAAACCTTAAGAAAAACCAAAAAATTAGCTGTAGCCTTTAGCTACTTTACTTTCCGTGTCTGTAGTAGTAGTAACCAAAAGAAAACCCCAAAAGATTTCTCGTTCTTCTTTGGCTTGTTGGGAGCTTTCCCGTGTAAATAGTTTTGTTTCATTTCTTTTCTTTGGAGGTCGAGAGGAGAATACCATGATGAAAATGTTGAGTGGCTCTCATATGCATTATTGTTTATTTAACCAAGACCCATATTACCTTGTCTTCTTGTGTGTATTAAATGCTTGCATGTTCCAGCTTAGTCCAATGCACATGCACTATTATTATTATCCACAGTGTTCAGTCATGCAAGTGAAAGGCAATAATGACGATATATGATGGACTGATTGAGATGAGAGAAGCTAGTATGAACTCGACCTATCTTGTTTTTGTAAATATGATTAGTTTATCGTTCCTGATTCAGCCTATTATGAATGAAATATGTTTGCAATGACAATTAGAAATTATAGTTGCTCATGCCATGCTTAATTAGCTAGGAGTTTATAATGGTTTACCTTGCGTGCCAACATGCTATTAAAATGGTTGTGATGTGGTATGATAGGGGGGTATCCTCCTTTGAACGATTCGAGGGGCTTGACTTGGCACATGTTCACGCACGAAGTTGAAACAAAATCAACATAGCCTCGACGATATTTATGTTCATGGTGAATTATATCCTACTCATGCTTGCACTTAGTGTTGATTAATGTTAATGCATGTTCATGACTGTTGTCCCTCTCTAGCTAGTCGATTCCCAGTCTCTTTCTAGCCTTCACTTGTACTAAGCGGGAATACTGCTTGTGCAGCCACCTCCATAAACACCAAAAGTTATTCCATATGAGTCCACCATACCTTCCTATTTGCGGTACCTACTTGCCGTTCCAAGTACATTTGTATGTGCCAAACTCTAAACCGTTAAATGAAATTCTGCTTTGTATGCTCGAATAGCTCATGTATCAACTAGGGATGTCTATATCTTCCATGCTAGGTGGGTTATTCTCAAGAGGAGTGGACTCCGCTCCTCATTCATGAGAAAATTGCTGGTAACCGGGATGCCCGGTCCCATGCTTAAGTTAAAATAATTGCAAACAAAACTCCCCCAGGATTGTTGTTAGTTGGAGGCACCCGTTGTTTCGGACAAGCCATGGATTGATGTTTGTTGGTGGTGGGGGAATATGAACTTTACCATTTTGTTTGGGAACCGCCTATAATGTGTGTAGCATGGAAGATATCGAGATCTCTCGGTTGTTATGTTGACAATGAAAGTATACCACTCAAAATACTATTTACCTCTATTTCAAAATCGAGCTCTGGCACCTCTACAAATCCCTGCTTCCCTTTGTGAAGGGCCTATCTATTTACTTTTATGTTGAATCATCACCCTCTTATTAAAAAGCACCAGTTGGAGAGCACCAGTGTCATTTTCATGCATTACTATTAGTTTACATTGAGTACGAGTGTGAGTGGATCTCTTTTACCATGAATTACAATGTTTAGTCGGTCCTTGAACTTTAAAGGTGCTCTGCATTTATGTTTTGCGGTCTCAGAAAGGGCTAGCGAGATACCATCTTGTTATATCATATTATGATTGTTTTGAGAAAGTGTTGTCTTCCGAGATTTACAATTATTGCTCGCTAGTTGATTATGTCTTGATATGAGTAAACATGAGACCTAAATGTTATTGTGAATATGGTTAGTTCATAATCTTTGTTGAAAACTTGAATGCCGGATTTACATATTTACAACAACAAGATCAAATAGAGTTTGTAAAAGTTTTTCTTTATCACTTTCAGTTTGTCAACTGAATTGCTTGAGGACAAGCAAAGGTTTAAGCTTGGGGGAGTTGATACGTCTCCATCGTATCTACTTTTCCAAACACTTTTGACCTTGTTTTTGACTCTAACTTGCATGATTTGAATGCAACAAACCCAGACTGACGCTGTTTTCAGCAGAATTGCCATGGTGTTATTTTTGTGCAGAAATAAAAGTTCTCGGAATGACCTGAAACTTCACAGAGAATATTTTTGGAATTTATAAAAAATACTGGCGAAAGAATCAACACCAGGGGGCCCACACCCTATCGACGAGGGTGTGGGCGCGCCCTCTTGTCTCGTGGGCCCCCTGAGGCTCCACCGACCTCAACTCCAACTCTATATATTCACGTTCGGGGAGAAAATAACCAGAGAGAAGGATTCATCACATTTTACGATACGGAGCTGCCGCCAAGCCCTAATCTCTCTCGGGAGGGCTGATCTGGAGTCCGTTCGGGGCTCCGGAGAGGGGAATCCGCCGCCATCCTCATCATCAACCTTCCTCCATCACCAATTTCATGATGCTCACTATCGTGCGTGAGTAATTCCATCTTAGGCTTGCTGGACGGTGATGGGTTGGATAAGATTTATCATGTAATCGAGTTAGTTTTGTTAGGGTTTGATCCCTAGTATCCATTATGTTCTGAGGTTGACTTTGCTATGCTTAATGCTTGTCACTAGGGCCCCAGTGCCATGATTTCAGATCTGAACCTATTATGTTTCCATGAATATATGTGAGTTCTTGATCCTATTTTGCAAGTCAATAGTCACCTACTATGTGTTATGATCCGTTAACCCCGAAGTGACAATAATCGGGACAATTACTGATGATGACTATATTTTGAGGAGTTCATGTATTCCCTAAGTGTTAATACTTTGTTCCGGTACTCTATTAAAAGGAGGCCTTAATATCCCTTAGTTTCCAATAGGACCCCGCTGCCACGAGAGGGTAGGACAAAAGATGTGATGCAAGTTCTTTTCCATAATCACGTATGACTATATTCGGAATACATGCCTACATTACATTGATGAACTAGAGCTAGTTCTGTGTCACCCTATGTTATAACTGTTGCATGGGGAATCGCATCCGACATAATTATCCATCACTGATCCATTGCCTACGAGCTTTTCACATATTCATCTTTGCTTAGTTACTTTACCGTTGCCACTGCTACAACCACTACAAAACCAATACTGTTAATTTTGCCACCGTTACCGTTACTTCCATATTACTTTGCTACTAAATATTTTGCTGCAGACATTAAGTATTTCAGGTGCAGTTGAATTGACAACTCAACTGTTAATACTTGAGAATATTCTTTGCCTCCCCTTCTGCCAAATCAATAAATTTGGGTTGAATACTCTACCCTCGAAAACTGTTGCGATCCCGTATACTTGTGGGTTATCAGCACCTTGAAGGGCCCATCGCCTCGTGGTAGATGTTTGGACTTGCGTTCATTCGGGAAGCGTTCCTTTTGAAGGTGTAGCCACACAAGATCTCCTATGTTGAATATCATGGGTTGTTTGTTGATGTTGAGCTTGGTCGCGAGTCATTGTACTTGGCGCTCCATGGTGTGCCTTGTGTCTTCATGTATCTTCTTGAGATAGTTCACTCGGGCACTCACGTCCATATTGATGCACTCTTGTAGTGGTAGTGGAAGAATTTCCAATGGGGACAAAAGGTTGAATCCGTAGACGACCACGAAGGGGGACTTGCCGGTAGTTGAGTGTCTTGCTCGGTTGTAGGCGTACTCGGCGATAGGTAGACATTCCTCCCACTCCTTAATGTTCTTCTTGATTAGCACGCGAAGTAGAGCGGAGAGTGTGTGGTTGGTCACCTCCATTTGGCCATCTGTTTGTGGATGGTAAGCCGTGGATAAGAGTAGCTTGATTCCGAGCTTGGCGCATAGGGTCTTCCAAAAGTAACTAAAGAACTTGACGCCGCGGTCCGAGACAATCGTCTTTGGCACTCCATGTAGTCGTAAGATTTCCCTACAAAAGAGATTGGCAACATGTGAAGCATCATCTATCTTTGTTGCAAGGAGTGAAATGAGACATTTTGGAGAATCGGTCCACAACAACAAACACGGAATCCTTTCAATTTCTAGTTCTAGGCAAACCAAGCACAAAATCCATGTTAATATCTTCCCATGTTGGTACAGTATTGGAAGAGGCATATAGAGACCATGGGATTGAGCTTTAGACTTTGCTTTGCGACATGTAGAGCATCGGTTGGTGAAGCGGTTGACGTCATGGAACATCTTGGGCCAAAAATAGTTCTTGGAGAGCGTAGCAAAAGTCTTGTTGCATCCAAAATGTCCCATTAGTCCTTCTCCATGATATTCTTGCAAAAGAAACAAGCGAAGAGAAGAGTCAGGGATGCATAGTTTGTTAGCTCTCATAAGATAACCATCTTTGATGTAATAGCGTTCCAAAGATGTATGCGTCAAACATTTGGCATAAGGAATAGCAAAAGTAGGATCATGCGCATACAAGTCTTTTATGTGCTCAAAGCCAATGACATTCAATTCAAGTTGAGTAACACGCATGCATATACGGGAAAGTGCATCCGCCACAACATTGTCTTTGCCTTTGATATACTTGATGACATAAGGAAAAGACTCTATGAATTCACTCCACTTAGCATGATGATTATTCAATTTAGTTTGACCCTTAAGATACTTGAGTGTTTCATGATCGGTGTGAAGAATGAACTCATGGGGATGAAGGTAATGTTCCCATTCATGTAAAACTCGCACTAACGCGTAGAGCTCTTTGTCATAGATGGGGTAATTGAGTTGCGCGCCGGAAAGTTTCCCACTAAAATATGCTACGGGGTGCTTCTCTTGCATTAACACACCTCCTATGCCATTACCACTAGCATCACAATGAATTTCAAAAGGTTTGTCAAAGTTTGGTAAAGCAAGCATAGGAGCATGAGTAAGCAAATTCTTAAGCTCATTGAATGTGCTATCTTGGCATGGTCCCCAAACAAAGGGTGCATTCTTATTGCTCAAATCATGTAAAGGGGACGCAATAGTGCTAAAGTCCTTCACAAATCGACGGTAGAAACTGGCTAAACCAAGGAAACTATGCATTGATCTTAGATTCATCTACATGAACACCCTTAGAAGATACTACGTGATGTGGAGCATCCTACTGTCATCCCCATGGACCTACCATCGCCTCACGAAGTGCCAAGAGGACCTACGAGTCGAGCTAGAGCTCTCGAGACTGAGGTGACTTCTCTCCTTCGTGATATTACATGTGATTCTTTCAAGACATGGCTACTACCAAAGTCCGAGATGTTGTGCATGATTAGGTACCAAGAGGACCCTCCCGAAGATGCACGTGAAGACGGACAAGCCACCAAGTCCACGGATGAAGTGGAACGCCGAAAGGAGAAGAAGGTAGCTCTAGGGCCCCGACATCCGGCCCCGAGCCCGGACATCCGGCCACTGGACACATCAGCTACAGCAGCCTTCTAGCCGCTGGACATCTACAGGCCCCGGACATCCGGCCCCAGCCTGGACATCCGGCCCGGCCTGGAAATTCAGCCCCAACGCCCGGATATCCGGATAAGCTGCAACAGAGGACAGAAGGGAACCCCCACCAGCCCGGACATCTGGCCTTCCGCGAACGCCCGAACATCCTGCCCGACGCCCGGACGTCCGGCCCCGGTTGTCTATGCATAGTAGAGGGCCGATGCCCATGTATCCATTCATCCCCCCTAGACTATATATACTCTCCTCCTACCGACGTTTTTAGGGTTAGCAAAGGATTAGCTCATATTTGTGTGAGAGCTTTGCTCATCCACTTGGTCACCTTCTCCTCGGAGATCGCGCCTCCTTCAGAGCAGATTCCCCAAGCGGATTCAAGAGCCCTTAACGGGAAGAACTTCAAGACCTCCCCACGGAGAAGATCATGCTACTTGTATCGTCCTTAGCTGACCGTGGACCGTGTGATCTCTATGTGTACTCGGATCTAGCATATGTGTGACTATTTCTTGTTGGTTTTAGTGATTCTCTCGTGTTTCCCCTCATGATTTGCCTCGTTTTCCCCCTTGTGTTCCTCATGTTCTTCGCGGGATCCGCTCCTTTCATGAAAGATCGGCCCCGAGGGTTCCCACCATACATTACTACGAAACACAAGAAAACATGTTTATCAACACCAAAAAGGCATTTGTCCATATTAGCATAGAGACACTCTTTTCGAAGAGTTTGTAACATGGTTCGAAGGTGGGTGACATGATCTTTGAGAGATTTGCTAAAAACAAGGATATCGTCGAAGTAGACAACAACAAATTCACCAATATAAGGGCGAAACACATAATACATAAGATGCATGAAAGTACCGGGTGCTTCCGATAAACCATAGGCATAACTAACCACTCATACAAACCAAACTTTGTTTTGAATGCGGTTTTACATTCATCACCCTCTTGTATGCGTATTTGATAGTAACCACTTTTAAGTTCAATTTTTGAGAAAATAGTGGCACCGCTAAGCTCATCTAGCATATCATCAAGGCGAGGAATGGGGTGCCTATATCAAACGGTGGTAGCACTGATAGGTCTACAATCAGAACACATGGAAAAGCTGCCATCTCTTTTTGTCACAAGAATGACCGGGATGGCACAAGGACTTAAACTCTCACGCAGATGTCCATGGTCTATGAGGTGTTGTACTTGCCTTTGCATTTCTTTGGTTACTTCGGGGTTGACACGATATGGGGCCTTGTTTGGAAGAGGTGCTCCGGGGATGAGGTTGATTCGGTGCTCGATGCCTCGTAGTGGAGGTAGACCCAGAGGTAGCTCGTCGGGGAAAACATCTTGGAATTCCTGCAATAGAGAAGATAACACTAAAGGTAGATCGTGAGAGGTGTTAGATTTTGGTGCCTTGTCCTTGCACAAAAGGACATAGTGTATGACACTTTATGGGTTCTCATACACTTCTCTCATCTCGCGTTTGGTGGCAAAGAGGACTAAGTTCTTTTTGTTCATCGTGGAGACACTCAATTTGGGCTTGTGACGCTCACTCTCTTTTTGGTGGTTCGCTCTCTCACTATTCTCTCCAGGATGGGTGGCTTGCTTATCGGCGATCACTTGGCTTGGAGACATGGGTCGTAGCATGTACTCCTTTCCTTTCATCTTGAAGCTATAGTGGTTTGTATGCCCGTTTTGGATGACACCTCAGTCAAATTACCATGGCCGTCCAAGAAGGAGGTGGCAAACGGTCATCGGAAGGACATCACACTCCAAAGTGTCTTTGTAAGCTCCTATCTTGAAATAAACTTGTACCCTATGCTCGACTTGGATCTTTCCATTGTCGCTTAGCCATTGAACTTTGTAAGGGCGTGGGTGCTTCATCTTGACCAAATTGAGCTTGGAGCATAGTTCTTCACTTGCTAAGTTATGGCAACTCGCTCCATCAATGATGACCTTGACGGACCTTCCATTGATGCCAGCTGTGGTGTGGAAGATATTGCATCTTTGGTCTTCGTCTTGTTGATGTTGAAGAGTCAAGACCTTGGAGACAACAAGAGCGGGGCTTGAATCTTCGTCACAAAAGACTTGATCATCTTCGTCTTCATTCACTTGCCAGTACATGGCCACTTTGTCAAGTGCTTCCATTTCTCCTTCACTGATGGAGTCATAGGTTCCGTCGTTGTTGAGGACCATGGTGTGCTTGTTCGTACACTCAAAGGACTTGTGGCCTCGGCCGCCGCATGTGAAGCATTTGAAGGAACTTGTCTTGATGGTCTCATCGGTTGGGGTAGATGATGATGGAGCTCTCAGCTTGAAGTTGCTTGTAGTAGGAGGACGACTTGGGGTTGTCGAAGTTTTCTTGTAACTTGACTTGTCGCCGTTGCTTGTAGATGCCTTGGTTGAGCTAGAAGGTGTTGGAGTCGTTGAAGCTTGGGAGTTGGCGAAACCATAGGACTTGGATGAGAACTTGGCATACTTGAAGTCATCTTACACTTGGCGTTCCGCTTTGGTAGCTTGGTGCACTAGCTCGATGAGGTTCGAGTATGGTTGGAAGTCAGCGATCTTCTTGATAGGATGATTGAGTCCATTCAAGAAACATGCCATAGTTTGCTCATCATCTTCCGTGACATTGGCTTGAATCATGGCAATCTATGTTTCCTAGTAGTACTCTTCTATGCTCTTGGTTCCTTGCTTGAGGAGTTGGAGTTTCTTGAGGAGGTTGTGGTTGTAGTAGGTAGGCACAAAACATGCTATCATGACATCCTTCATTTGCACCCAAGTAGTGATGGGTGGTTCACCTCTTGGCTCAGGGTGCTCAATGACTTGTTCCCACAAAATGAGGATGTAGTATTGGAAATCAAGGGATGCCATCGCGATCTTCTTCTCTTCCTCATAATTGTGCAAACAGAAGATTTTGTCAACTTTCAATGCCCATGATAGGTACTCTTCGGGATCATTGCTTCCGGAAACTTGGTCATGGTGAACTTTAGCTTGCTGTAGCGTTGCTCTTCATTGTGTTGGGGTTGGGGATGATGACACCCATGTTGTTGAGGATTGGAAAACTCGTGTTGCTCTTGGAGAGGAGGGTTGTTGACCTCATGTTGCTCTTGTATTTGAGTATTTCCATTGTCTTCATGCTCTTGGTGAACTTGGGGTTCTTGTGGAGGAGCTTGTCGAGCTTGACGTTGCACGTGAGCTTGATCTCGTCGTTCGTGAGCTTCTTCGTGAAGTGCTTCTTCATGTTCATGAACTTGTCGGCCTCGGTTGGCAATGGCTCGACTTGAATCTTGGAGGGCACGTTGCACCTCAAGTGCTTCAACTTCACGGAGTTTTTGTTCTTGTTGTTGTGCCTCGACATCTTGTGCATCATGGTGTAGACGTGCTCGCCCTTCCTCTTCATGTTGGCGTTGTCGTTGCCGTTCTCGTGCTAGCGCAAAAGCCTCCTGGGATTGATGTTGTCGGTGTTCTTGAGAGTTGGTGTCGTGTAGAGGATTGAGGCTTGCTTGATGATCGTTTCATGCGGCACGTCGAAGAGTGTTTGATGTCGGTGTACTTGAGCCGGAGAGGGTGAAGTCGGAGTGTCGACTTGAGCAGCTCCGTCTTGATGAGGATGAAGTGGAAGAAGAGCAGTTGAGCAACCAAACAGGAATCTCGTCCATTCTTGCGTCGTTCTCTTGCTTGTGATCGTCGAGCTTGTGGTTGAAGTAGTCGCTTGTACGTTGCTCGAAGAGTCGCAAGTCGGAGGCGAGGTTGTCGATGCGTTCACTCAATGCTTGTTGCTCTTGATGCAAAGCACATTGTGCACCAAAGAGGTGGCTCTTGGTGACGTAGGCGTTCATGTCACCGTCGGGCTCAATGAAGAGTGGGTTGGTAGAAGTACTTGGCCTATCCGTCATTCCAAGAGAAATATGTGAGTGGTAGAAAGAGAAGAACGTATACCAAATGTACCTTGACTGAAGTTGAAGGTGGATCAATGATCACTCCAATGTGGAACAAGGAAATAGCACAATTGGTACCAATTCTTGTCGGTTTCTCACACCTACACAAGTAAAAGATTCTGGTGGAGCTTGGTTAGGATGGTGGCACAAAATTTGATACAATTGTAAATGAGCTTCAATAATGTTGGAAATGATTTGCAAGATTGCAATGCAACAAGTAGACCAAGCAATATACAGTACATGGAAACACACACGCAAAAAGATAAGTGGGGTCGTGCAACCAAGGGTGAGCCAAAATGTGGAATCCACAAAAATGCTCTTGTTGCACAACACTACAGATGCTAGCACCATTGCACAATAGGCGGATACAAAGACTTGTGCACAACCTACTTAGCAAAAATGCAACGACTTCTATTGCAAGTATGCTCTATGCAAGGTGTTTCTATGATATGATCCAACATGATCTAGTATGACAATCTTAATGTTGTTTGATGCTATGGTTCTTGCTTAAAAGCTCTTTGCTTATCTTTCCCTTTTGATTAAAAGCTTGTTTGGCTCTTTGTTGTTTGAGCTCTTTTCTCATGCAATGCTTCACGAACCAAGATAGCAATTGTGTATGCAATGACAACCTTGTGACACAAGAGACGATACCAATATATGCACCAATGATGTCTGTATGCTATGGGAAGTATGATCACTAATGTGCACAAGTCTCTTTGTCGGGAATACTAAAAAGCTAGTCTCGATGGGTAAGCAACGCAAAGGAGTAAGGCTATGATGGCTATCAATGTAATGGCAAGAATGATATGTCCAATACCAAAGTGAGGTTACCGCGTCTTGCGTACGGTATGGTGTCAAAAAGGTGGCACGAATACCAAGATGTAGTCGAGGTGGTCGTTATTGATGACGCGTCCGTGGCGAATATGAGCGGCGTGATGTTGATGTCGAACCGTACCTAAATAGCCGAAACACAAATAGGACACGGGACCGCAACTCAAATTCTCAGATCTCGAAATGGCAACAATTGTCGGAGAGTGAAACGGATAAGTAATGGTGGTGGTATGTGGAAGTGGTCATGGTGTATAGCGGTGGTGGAAGTGCGTATGCGGAAGTGGGGCGGTGGTGGTGACAAAAACTGAAGAAAAAAATCAGTTTCGTCAGGTAAGGTCGGACGTCCCGGCTGGGCCGGTCGTCCGGAGGAGGTCGGACATCCGGTTCCTCGGCGATTTTCGGGCACGGGGATGAACAACTCGTGGACTTGGAGGATGAGGTGAAAATGGTCAAATCCGGCCGATTTCGTGGATGGATAGGGTGGGGAAAGGGGGAAAAGCTAGATCCACTCAAGATAAAGCAAATCCACAGATCAAAACCAACAAAATTTCAACACACCAACAAATCACAAAAAAATTGGGTCTATTTTTGTGGGGAATTTTTGAATTAGGGACAAAGTCAACAAAGACAAGGCTAGAAACACAACAGGGAGGCTCCAAAATCGTGATCAACGTGGCTCTAGATACCAAGATGATGTAGGGTAGAACCCCAATCGCCCGATCTTTCACGAAAGGAGCGGATCTCGCGATGAACACGAATAACACGAAGGAAAACACGAGGGGAAACACGAGAGGAAACACGAGAAAATCACTAAACCAACAAGAAATAGTCACACATATGCTAGATCCTCTAGTACATAAGAGATCACATGATCCACAGTCAACTAGGGACGATACAAAGGTAGCCGGTCTTCTCCATGAGGAGGTCTTGTTGTTCTTCTCCGCAAGGAGGTCTTGAATCCAAAGGGATCTTCTCCAAAGAGGGGCCGCGCTCTCTCATGCAGCAGATCCAATGTGGATGAGCAATGCTCTATCTCTAATATGAGCTAAACCAATGATAACCCTAGCTAGAAGGAATAGGAGGTCTATTTATAGTCTTAGTGCAAAAAGGGGCCGAAGTGGGGGTACAGGGGTTGCGGCCCAACACATGGCAGCACACAGGCGCCGGACGTCCGGGAGTCATCGGTCGTCCGGAGGTTCGCGAGGGTCCGGATGTCCGGTGCCTGTCGGACATTTGTAGATTTGGCTTGGGTGGGCTTCGGTCGGACGTTCGGTCAGGGTCGGTTGTCCAGGCGCCGGTCGTCCGGGTGGCTTCGGGAATCCATAGTTTTGGCTCGGGTGAGGGGGTGTCGGATGTCCGGCCTGGGTCGGACGTCCGGAGCATGGAGATCGTTGGACGTCCGGCCCTGGTTGGTCGTCTGGAGCCTATAGCTTTTTCCGCATCCCCTCTTCCTCATGTCCATCTTCCTCTTCTGATTCTCCTTGCTCCTTAGCTTCTTCATGGCCAACTCCTTGACACCTGAATATGCATAATCTCTCTGTTTGAGGTAGTAGCCATGTCTCATGTGCATCGAAGTGAATTTTTGAGAGGAGAGATGTCACCTCGGTTTCGAGAGCTCTTGCACGTGCTCGTGTCATGGGTCCGCTAGGCACTTGGTAAGACGATGGTAGGTCCATGGGGATGACCTTGGGATGCTCCGCATCAGAAAGCATAGTATAGCGACGAGACAATGCATCAACAATAACATTTTCTTTACCATTCTTGTGTTTAATGTCATAAGGGAAAGTCGCAATGAATTCAACCCATTTAGCATGTCTACGGTTCCGTTTTGCTTGACTTTTAATGTGTTTCAAAGATTCATGATCAGAATGTATAACAAATTCCTTGGGCCATAAATAATGTTGCCATGTTTCTAAGGTCCGAACAAGAGCATAGAATTCTTTATCATAACTAGAATAGTTTAGACTAGGACCACTCAATTTTTCAGAAAAGTATGCAACAGGTTTGCCATCTTGTAATAAAGCACCTCCTAATCCAATTACACTAGCATCACATTCAATCTCAAAAGTCTTATTAAAATCAGGAAGTTGGAGTAAAGGAGCATGTGTCAACTTATCTTTCAATACCGTGAAGGCTTCTTCCTGTGCGGTACCCCAAACAAAAGGCACATCCTTCTTTGCAAGCTCGTTGAGAGGTGCAGCAATGGTGCTGAAATCTCTCACAAAACGCCTATAGAAACCAGCGAGGCCAAGGAAACTCCTCACTTGTGTGACCGTTTTGGGCTGCGGCCAACTCTCAATAGCTTCAATCTTGGCTTTATCAACTTCAATTCCCTGTGGAGTAACAACATAGCCAAGAAAAGATACTTGGTCGATGCAGAAGGTGCACTTCCCAAGGTTACCAAACAAACATGCATCACATAGAGCAATAAAAACAGCACGTAAATGTTCCAAATGTTCCTCCAAAGATCTATTATAAATCAGTATATCATCAAAATAGACTACCACAAATCGTCCAATGAAAGCACGTAAAACTTCGTTCATTAATCTCATGAAAGTACTAGGTGCATTAGTTAACCCAAAAGGCATGACTAACCACTCATATAATCCAAACTTAGTTTCAAATGCTATTTTCCATTCATCTCCCAATTTCATAAGAATTTGATGGTATCCACTACGCAAATCAACCTTGGAGAATATTGTAGAGCCACTCAATTCATCAAGCATGTCGTCAAGCCTAGGTATAGGATGACGATAACGAATAGTAATATTTTTAATGCCTCCACAATCAACACACATACACGACGTACCATCCTTTTTTCGGCACTAAAATGATAGAAACATCACATGGACTAAGGAATTCGCGTATATAACCTTTGTCGAGTAGCTCCTGTACTTGACGCATAATCTCCTTCGTCTCCTTTGGATTGGTACGGTATGGCGCACGATTGGGTAATGATGCACCGGGAATTAAGTTAATTTGATGCTCAATCCCTCGAATAGGTGGTAATCCCGGTGGCACGTCTTGTGGAAAGAGGTCAGCGAACTCCTGCAAAATGTTAGTGACAACAGGAGGTGCTTAATCCTGGATGTCCGGCCCAATGGCCCGAATGTCCGGCCCGACGATTCCAGATCTCGTTTGGGGCAGAAATTGATGATTCCAAGGGCAAAATCACAGGGACTTCATGGATGGAAAGTGGGGAAACTTGGGGGAAAGATAGATCTACTTAAGACACAACGAATCCATGGATCAAAATCAATAAAACATCATCAAACAAACAAATCACAAAAAAATTGGGGGCTATTTTTGTGTGGAATTTTCGAATTTAGGATGAAATCAACAAAAATAGGCTAGAAAACAAAGGGGAGAGGCTCCGAAATCGTGATCAACGAGGCTCATGATACCAAGATGATGTAGGGTGGAACCATATACGACCGATCTTTCACGAAAGGAGCGGATCCCAACTAAGAACACGAAGAACACAGGGAAGAATAGAGAGAAATCAAAAGGGGGGACACTCAAGAACAAGTCCAATCACACATCCACTAGACAATCAAACACACAAGATCCACAAGGTACATGAACAACAAAGGGGAAGATACAAGGTAAGTGATGAGGACATCAATACCATTGTCGCTGTCAAAAACGGCGGATCTCGGTTAGGGGGTCCTGAACTATGCGTCTAAGGTTGATGGTAACAAGAGACAGGGGACACGATGTTTACCCAGGTTCAGGACCTCTCTACGGAGGTTATACCCTACGTCCTGCTTGATTGATCTTGATGAATATGAGTATTACAAGAGTTGAGCTACCACGAGATCGTAATGGATAAACTCTAGAGGTCTAGCTTGTATGGCTATGGTAAGGAATATCTCCTCCCTCCGGACTAAGTCCTCTGGTTTATATAGACACCGGGAGGATCTAGGGTTACACAAGGTTGGTTACAAAGAAAGGAATGTACATATTTAGTTGCCAAGCTTGCGTTCCACGCCAAGGAGAGTCCCATCCGGACAATGGTGCAGTCTTCGGTCTTCGTATCTTCACATCCCATCAGTCCGGCCATGGTTAACAGGCCGGACGCCCGAGGACCCCTTAGTCCAGGACTCCCTCAATAGCCCCTAAACCTGGCTTCAATGACAAGGTATCCGGCATGTAGATCTGTCTTGGGCATTGCAAGGCGGGTTCCTCCTTCCGAACTCCAAGACAGTCTTTGGACATATTGAATGTGTTCGGACTTGTAACACATGCACCACACACAACCACAGAGGGAATATAATTTTCCATGAGTCCAATCTGCTGACAACTTTTTGTAATATGAAATCACGTTTGCCCGGTCATAATTTCGAACCGCTTTTCGTCTGCCGCTCCATGTTTCGAGACGCGGATGCCATTGGCACGTCTTGTCAAAGAAGAGATCGTGTCCCCTTATTGCGGATTTTTTATCAATTCGGGCGTGGGTAACCCAACCGTGCATGTTTACATAGCCCTTGGGAATAGGCGAGTTTTAAGGCGAGTGGGGAGGCGTTTGATATTCACTGTCTTTACAAGGGGATAAGGATCCCCCCTTCTTCTCCCACGCCTTCTCTCTTCCTCTGCCTATCCATTCTTGAGGTCCAGCGCCCAAGCTCTAGCTTTCCCCATTCGAGAAAGCACTCCAATTATGTTAGGATCCGGAGGCAAGTGGATGGCCTCCTCCGTCAAGAAGAAGGACATCAAGGAGCTCCAGGAGGCCGAATACCTCGCCAAGGGGATCGTTCACCATCTCCAGGACATGGGACAAATCGTCCCTACCCAGAGCCCCATGAGAGGGTTGTGTTTCTCACACATTTCGTCCGTGGGCTGGGATTCGCTCTCCACCCGTTTGTCCGCGGACTGATGTTTTACTACAGGCTGGACTTCCATGATCTAGCTCCCAACTCTATCCTCAACATCTCGGCATTTATTGTCATGTGCGAGGCCTTTCTTCGCATCCCACCCCACTTCGGCCTATGGTTGAACACCTTCAATGTGAAGCCGAAGGTGGTGAGCGACCAACAAGCAGAGTGCAGAGGCGCCATGGTGGGCAAGATGCCCAATGTCACCTGGCCTGAAGGCTCCTTTGTGGAGACGGTGAAGAGGTGGCAGTTGGGGTGGTTCTACATCACCGAGTTGTGCGACACCAGCGGCGCAGCGGCCCCCGAGTTACGATCCGGAGTTCCGATGCGGCTCACCTACTGGCAAGAGAAGGGCCTAACCTGGGGTTCCTCGAACAAGCTGACTGGGCTCTAGACATGCGTCGAGAACATGATAACCTAGAGTATCAAACTTGCCAACGTGATCCAGGTTATGCTCATTCGCCGGATCCTTCCGTGCCAACGCCGGACTTGCTATTTGTGGGATTCGATCTGGCCAAGCACCATACGGTACTAGAGCTCTTTGGCACGACACACGAAGACATCTGGAAAGTGCTCTTCAACACTGGCGAGACACCACCGCCCACGACCGAGGATCGCGGGCATAGCTTAAAGCACCAGGCAAATCCGGTAAGTTCTTTCGTGTTTTCCAGGTATACCCTTTACTGGCATATTTTGAGGAAGGAGTCTAAGCCTTCCTATCAATTTTTCAGGCCTGGATCGACATAGCGGTGCGGATTAACTGTCCGGCTCCGCTACCCGAAGACCAAGAAACCCCACTTCTAACGAAGATGATGTTTCCGGCGCCTTATGATGTGCCGGAGAAGAAGGCCAAGAAAACGGCCAAGGGGGCCAGGAGTGGCCCTCGCTGAAAATGTGCTTCAGACGTGACGTCTAAAGACGAGACTCACTCTTCGACCGCCGAAGATGACGACAAGGAGGAAGAAGAAAGCGACTCCCCTCCTGAGAGGGGAAGGAAGAAAAGGGGGGCCTCCACAAATCTGGAGGCGAAGGCGCCCAAGAGGGGGAAGGGCTCCCTCGCGGACAACTCCGCGTGGGATGTCGATAGCAGTCCGGAGCGACTGCCCCGGACCAAGCCTCGGGCCGCCTCGTAAGTACCAAAAACCTTATGCACGTCCAAAGGTCTGGCCTTTCCGCTTTGTAATATTAATATGTTTAAATCATGCCATTGCAGTCTGGCCCGTGACAGCTTCCCGCGATCCTCAGCAAGAGGTTCGCTAGATTCAAAGGGGATGGCTAGCGTGTCACCGCCGCCCGCTCACTCTTCCCCGGCCAAGGGTGATGACGAGGTGGTGTCCCAAAGGGCCTTCCCAGGTCAGGGAGAGGTTCTGTAGGTCGTCAGGGTGGCTCCAAAAGATGACTCCTCGGCCATCGGACACATGGGGGAAAAAGCCCCCATGGGGACTGGTGATGAGGGCCAAGTTCAATTTGGCCCCCAGCTGGATACCGTTTTGGGGACCTACACGGCTCCGGAGTCATGCAAATAGCCTTCCCCAAAAGGAGGAGGTGTGCCTGTTCTGCTGGTGACCTCTGTCCAATCAGAGGCACCGGATAATCTGCTGGAAGCGCTGTGAGGCGCTTCCATTATGGATGAACACCGTATCCTTATGGGCACGGTGATCGAGAAGGTTCGGTCCGCCGAAAGCAGACTGACCGAATCCTGTGCTAGCCTTCTAACAGGCTTTGAAGTAAGTAATGTAATTGTGGAAAGAATATCATAGATAAAAAAAGTAGCCCTTGATGCTTTGTTCGGTGTTCGGAAAGAAAAAGGCGAACAGAGGATCAAAATAATTTTTGTAGAGTCTAACATAAGATGTCTATGTAAATAAGCAGGCATCGCTGCTGGCTGCTGCCGCTCATAGTGTGGAGGTCTCCAGATTAAAGCAGAACCTGGAGAGGGCCGAGGAAGAGCTCGGCCTCGTTAAGAAGCAGCTGGAGGATAGCCAAGGTATGCAGTAACCTGCGTGTATATTTGGGAAGGATGAATGGTTCGTGCTGACTGAAGTGTCATGAAACTTATTAGGGGCCACGACCGAGGTGGAGGCCCTCAAGAAGGATTTGGCTGAGGCCGAGAACAAAGCAGTCGAGGAGCGCGTCGCGCGCGAGAAGCACAAGGCACAGGTCAACGAGGTCCAACAAGAGCTCCAGGACGCCGTCAAGAAGTACGAGTCCTTGGAACATGATGTTAATACGCAAGGGTACGAACTTGCGAAGGCCCGCCAGAACGCACAAGATGCCCGGGCCGAAGCCCAGAGCACCCTCCAGGAAATCCAGGCGGTCAAGAAGATTGCGGCGGGTAAGGCTTTCATTATGCAAAGCAAGTCTGTGAAGGAAACATTCCTTTTACTTACTCGAATTTGGAGCTCTCCAGGGGCGTTTACAGATTTGCCGCGCAGCGTATCAGATGCTGCCGAGTTCTATCGAGCCAAAGAAGGGAGTTCTTCGGAGAAGCTGTTCTGGTCTCAATACCTTGGACCAGAACATCCGGTGCCCTTTAGCGACCAGCTGAAACAGCAGGTCGAGCTGCACAAGGCGACCGAGCTAGCCATGAAGGACCTAATAGTCCGGCTATGGCCTACCGAGCCCATGCCCAGCAGCTACTTCAGACTTGTGAAGCGGCTTGTGAGTGCCTTCCCACGGCTTGGAGACGTGAAGCGGTCGGTCTGCATTGAAGGTGCACGGATGGCTTTTGCCCGTGTCAAGATGCACTAGGTGAAGATGGATGCCAAGAAGCTGATGACCAAGGGGCCGCCTGAGGGCAAGGAGCACTGCTGACCCAAGCTATATTTTGATAGTGTCCTGGAGGGATCCCACCTTGTGGCGGAGCACTGTGCGAAGGATGTTATATTCCTATGAAAACATTCATATTATCCTGTCTTGCAATATCAAACAATGTCGTTATGTAATATAATGCTTAGGACTTTTAAATTTTTACCTCTTGTGCGGCCGTTTATGAAATCTGAGGGTTGGCCAATCGTCGGCTTCTGCCCCCACGTAGATAGTACGGGGGTGTTTGGGATAAATCTAAACACTCTTTACTCCACATTTTGGTCCTTAAAGGAGGTGTTTAGTGCAACGAACAAGGGAATCAGACTATACGGCCTTTATCACCCTCACTTAGCCATAGGACTTTTACAATGATAATTTTGGCGAAGCCCCTGGTAGTCGGAAGGCTGAACTAGGGGCGCTATACACCTGATTGGATAAAAACTGACTCCTCGCATAAAGCAAGAAAAATATGTAAGGATTTGAAACCTCTCGAATAGCTGACCAGCTCTCGCCGCATCATGACAGTCAGTTTTTGGCTTTCTCTACTGAGATGCTTGTCCGGAAGAACTGGGACACAATCGCAGTAGTTCTCCCTTTACTACCCTAGCCAATATAGCGGAACATAAGGTAGTAAGCACATGAGCTGGGGAACCCAACTATTGACCAAAGACATGATTTGGAGCCGATGCATATAACGCTATAAGTTTGGGGTGCCAAACTGTATTGTAAAAAGTGTTCGGACATTGTTGCTGTATTGCGGGGCGCGATGAAGCCCCTGGCAAAGTAATACGTACCAGAGTGTACGAGTAGGATGAGTAATAAATACAGAGGTACGAAAAAAAATCAAGGAATAAGCTGACGCTGCAAATATTTTTCATTGTAATTTGATTAATACATCAAGGTGTACTTGTGCGAGCAATGCGATAAGCAAGTAAGGCTATTTAGCATGCCATGACCAAGTGCGAGCTACATGCGGGTATGTAGAATAGCTATAGCAATCGTTAGCAGAGACCACCTGGGGATTCCCTTGTACGTCAAAGCTCCTTGCCTCCTTGGTGTATCCGTCCCATGATCGGTCCGATGATGAGGTTACTAAAAAAGCCTCGAGAAGAGAAAAACCTGAAATTAAAAAGAAAAAGTGAAGGTGTGCGGATCTAGGGCCAGTCACGCTGCACCGTGGACCATGGGCTAGCTATGCCTCCATCGATGCCCATGGAATTTTGAGTGTGTAGTTATGTACGCGCGGTACGAATGCCGCCCTTTGATTGGGACTGGGCCGGAGGCCAAATTGCTAGTTAAGCTCTTGACGAGCCAGGCTATCTTGCTGCAAAATAGTCCGGACTCTCTTAATGGTGTCCAGGGGCTCGGCCGCCGAATTAAGGTTCTGCTGGAAAAGGCCGCGCTATACTTCTGCTGCTAAGGCCGTGGTATGCTCCTCGGTACGGAAGGAGCGTTCCGTATTTCCATTGACGGTTATTACGCCACGTGGTCCGGGCATCTTGAGCTTGAGATAAGCGTAGTGAGGTGCCGCATTGAATCGAGAAAATGTGGTTCATCCAAGCATTGCGTGATAGCCGCTGCGAAAGGGGACGATGTCAATGATTCACTCCTCGCTTCAGAAGTTGTCCGAAGATCCAAAGACAACCTCTAGTGTGATTGAGCCCATATAGCGGACCTCTACGCCTGGAATGAATCCTTTAAAGGTAGTCCTTGTGGGCTTGATCCGTGATGGGTTAGTGCCCATTGTGTGCACTGTATCCTGATAGAGCAGATTGAGGCTGCTGCCACCATCCATGAGGACTCGTGTTAGGTGGAATCCATCAATGATTGGTCTAGGACTAACACGGCTGATCCACCATGCTAGATACTGGTCGGATGATCCTGACAATCAAAAGTGATCGGGCACGATGACCATGGATTGAATTTTGGGGCGACTGGCTCTATCGCATAGACGTCCCTGAGTGTGTGTTTGCACTCCCTCTTAGGGATGTGTGTAGCATATATCATGTTCACCGTTTTGACCTTAGGGGGAAACTTCTTCTGTCCCCCTGTGTTTGACCGCAGGGGATCCTCATTATCGTCCTCGCTTTGCGATCCCTTTTCCTTGTTCTCAACATTTAACTTGCCGGCTTGCTTAAAACCCAGCAATCTCTGTTGGTATGGTCGGCTGGTTTGTCTGGGGTGCCATGGATTTGGCACAGTCGGTCGAGTATGCGGTCCATATTGGATGGTCCCTGATTGTTTCTTTTATATGCCTTTTTCCGCTGACCGGACTTGGAGCCGCTGAATTCAGCGTTGACAGTAGTGTCATCGGTGTTATCGCCATTGCTTCGGCGTTTGTGTCTGCTGCGTCGGAGCTTGCTGTTGCTGTTTTTGGCCTCGGCAGGGCCTGCGTCGCTGGCCGTATTTTTACTACGAGCCAGCCAGCTATCCTCACCCGCACAAAAAGCGGGTCATAAGTGCCATGAGGGTTGTCATCGATTTCGGCTGTTCTTGGCCGAGGTGGCGGGCGAGCCATACGTCGCGGATGCTATGTTTAAAGGCCGCTAGAGCTTCAGCATCCGGACAGTCGACGATCTAGTTCTTTTTGGTTAGGAACCTAGTCCAAAATTTCCTGGCAGACTCTCTAGGTTGTTGGACTATGTGGCTTAAGTCATCGGCATCTGGTGGCCGGACATATGTACCTTGGAAGTTGTCGAGGAAGGCTTCCTCCAAGTCCTCCCAGTTGCCGATAGAGTTTTCAGGCAAGCTGTTTAGCCAGTGCCGAGTTGGCCCTTTGAGCTTTAGTGGGAGGTATTTGATAGTGTGGAGGTCATCTCCGCGGGCCATGTGGATATGGAGAATAAAATCCTTGATCCATTACGCGGGGTCGGTTGTTCCGTCGTATGATTCAATGATAATGGGTTTGAACCCTTCGGGGAATTCGTGATCCATTACTTCATCGGTGAAGGAAAGAGGGTGTGCGGCGCCTCTATATCGGGCCACGTCGCGATGTAGCTCCGATGGAGTCCATCTGCGGTTGTCGGCTCGGGTGTGACTAGGTTTGTCACGTCCGAATAGGTAGCCATCATCACATGTCGAGGTACGTCCTCGCGATCCGTAAATCGATCGGGCATATCCTGCTCTACTATGCAGGGTCTGCCGGAGGTCGTGTGCATGACCCCGAACTGTTTTGTCTCTGTTTTTTCGTGGCGGCAGGGCGGGCTGCTGTTCGGCTTGAGTTGCCGCTCTATCCCAACCACAAGGTGGTCGGTCCGCCGCACTGTCCCGATTGCGTAGTGTTCGGTCGGCCGCATTACGTGACGGAAGTATGGGCTCCGACACCTCTTCGTCGAATTGAGGAAGCAATCCACATTTTGGGTAACTCTTGGCTGGGCATCTGAGGCCATATTCCTCGGCTGCCAGAACGTCAGTCCACCTGTCGACGAGCAGATCTTGGTCAGCTTGAAGGTGATTCTACTTCTTTTTCAGGCTCCTTGCAGTGGCTATTAGCTGGAGCTTGAAGCGCTCCTACTCGAGAGGTTCCTCAGGCATGACAAAATCTTTGTTGCCAAGGCTTTCCTCATCCTCAGAGAGCGGATGATAACTACCATCCTCCGAGTTGTTAGGCCTAGCCTATTCGTCGGGGCTGGCTTGCCCATTTTCTTGCTCCTCCTGTTCAGATGTTACCTCAGCAAGGTCTTCATTGTTTTAGGCATCGTCTGGAGTATTGTCTTCTCCGGTGCCGGTATTGTTGTCCTTTGAACGACGTGACTTAGAGCGGCGCCGAGGACGCCGGCGTTTTTGCTGTGTCTCAGGAGGTTTATTCACAACTGGATTTTCTTTGTCATCGCCGCTATTCTCCTTTGGTGCATCCACCATGTACACATCGTACGAGGAAGTGGCTGTCCAACGTCCGGTGAACGGCGGGTCCTAGGCCTCTTCTTTTCTGGCATCATCATCCATACCGTCGATGTCATCAGACCCGTAATCGAGCATGGCAGTTAAGTCTTCGACAGTGGCTATAAAGTGGGTGGCGGGTGAGGAGCGAAATTCCCTGTCATCGGCATCTGGTTCGAACTGGATATAGTTCGGCTGTGAGTCCCCCGCCAAGGACAGGTTCTTTAAAGAGCTTAGAACATCGCCCAAGGGAGAGTGCCGGAAGATGTCTGCGGCGCTGAACTCGAAGATCGATAAACGATTAAGTTCGGCATCCGTGGAGTCACATGGTTCGGAACTTACACCCAGAGACGAGTCTGGGGTTCCGGTGACACAAATATTGTGTGAGTTTAAGTCCATGTGCGGCTCCAGCGCCGGGGAATCTGTGGCCTCCATGGTGGGATTGAACCTCCAGTCCTTAGATGGCGTCGTATGCTCCAGATCTAAGGCCAGAGTAGTTACAGGAGCTATCTCCTGAATGTGGTCCGATGACATATTTAGGTCATGTTCATCGAGGTGACTAGGAGCGATCGTCGCGGTCTCGAATCCAGCGAAGATCAAAACTCCACGGATGTCCGCAACATAGTTCAAGCTCCCAAATCTGACATGGTAGCCAGCGGCGTAGCTATCGATCTCCTCCAGATGGCCAAGCAAGTTGGCCCGCAGTGCGAAGCCGCCGAACACAAAGATCTTTCCAGGGAGGAAGGTCTCACCTTGGACAACATCATTGATGACAATTGAAGGGGCCATCGAACCTTTTGAGGAAGGCACAGTGGAACTCTCAATGAAAGCACCAATGTTGGTGGTCCCGAACTGTGCATCTAAGGTCGATGGTAACAGGAGATAGGGGACACGATGTTTACCCAGGTTCAGGCCTTCTCTACGGAGGTAATACCCTACGTCCTGCTTGATTGATCTTGATGAATATGAGTATTATAAGAGTTGATCTACCACGAGATCGTAATGGCTAAACCCTAGAGGTCTAGCTTGTATGGATATGGTAATGAATATCTCCTCCCTCTGGACTAAGTCCTCCGGTTTATATAGACACCGGGAGGATCTAGGGTTAAACAAGGTCGGATACAAAGAAAGGAATCTACATATTTGGTCACCAAGCTTGCCTTCCACGCCAAGGAGAGTCCCATCCGGACACTGGTGCAGTCTTCGGTCTTCTTATCTTCACAACCCATTAGTCCGTCCCATGGCTAACAGGCCGGACGCCCGAGGACCCCTTAGTCCAAGACTCCCTCAACCATTGTTGCACCCACAACCCCTGCTGCTATACATACTGGACCAATTACTAGAGCTCGCGCACACCAATTGAATTATCAGGTACTTTCATTTCTTGGTAGCGATTCTAATGTTCAGGAGAATATGATGCTGCCTAAATTGGATACATTTGTTTTGCTTACAAATAAAGGGCCTAGCTTGGACAAGAAAGATGAACCTTGGAACCAAGTTCAAGCATGGAGATGATGGCATGTGCAAGGGGATCAAGAACGGAGTTACAAGTGATGATTTTAGGACTTTTAAGCCACCATAAGGAGTGCATGAAGCCTTGGACGAAATATACAAGATGCCACTTCATAAATTTCATCTAGAGGCTATTCTAGGTGCTGCCTCACCTTATTATTGGGCCAGGCTCATGTATAGGCTATTTTTAGAGTCCGTATGTGTGGGGAAACAAGTGTTAGGGTTGGTTTCGGACCCCTCCTCCAAGGGCCACGAAATTCCCCCTCTCTCCTCCATATATACAACCCTTAGGGCATCATTTAGACTTTGGACTTTGTTTAGATTAAAGTTCACCATAGTTGCAACTTCACGTACTTCGTTTGTGTTCAACGACCAGACAAAGGCGTCACAGAACCCCACCTTTGATCAATAAAGTTTTCCTCTTATATTCGCAATATCCAGATTGCAATCTTAGTTTCTTGCTTGTTCTTCGTTTGCCTGCAGGAAATAGACCTTCGTGGTTAGGTTGATCGTTCTCCGGCGTGGTCAATAACCTCTCGGAGTTTTTTTAGTGATTGCTAAGGCGCGACGTCCTCGCACGTTCGTAGTCGGATCGTCAAAGTCGACTTCCTCCAAAACGATAGCCACCATCTCATCGAAAGATGGGACACCTTTGCCTCTATCAAGTGGTATGAGATTTCCAGGTTGCTCGGTGAGATTTTACATTTCTTCATAGTTTAGACCGACTCTGTTCTTCATACCTACAGTCCACGAAAAAGCCAAAAAAATTTAGGGTTAGTTCATCATATCCGAACCAGTCTGAGCCTTTGCATAGTCTTTTCAGTATTTTGCTTTGTTGAATTTTCGGTTGCATCGTCGTGTCTAGTTGTTGGTCTTAGAGTCTAGTCTTTTAGAATTTTGAGTTCTGGTCATAAGTTGTCACGCCGCCGCTGCACCATCATCATCACCCCTGCCATCTACCACCACCGCTTATCCGCCACCGATCCATCTCCATATACCATCACCAATCTGTATCCATATACCACCACCAATCCGTATCCATATACCACCACCAATCCATATCCATATACCACCACCGCTGCCATATCCTACCACCATATATCCACCACGAATCCGAGTTCTTTTCATATTAGGTTTGTTTTCAAGATCCGTCTAATTTCTGATTCGTGTTTCCTTGCCTGAGTAGGTTGGGGAAAAAAAGTCTGGAGACCCCCGGGTAGTTTTTAGGCCAAAATTTTCGCAGGCAAAAATATGTTTTCCCTATCCTATTGTTAGGCTTTTCCGAGTCTTTGGAGCCACGTGCCATCATAGTGATTTTTTGTCGTCGCAGCCATGATTTCCGAAAAAAGTCAAAAAAAATCGTGCCCATCCTGTCAGTTTGACCTGGGAAGAGTTTTGAGACACTCGCCATTATAGTGATTTTTCGCAAAAAAAAGGAGCGCCAAAAAAACAGAGCGAAAAAAATTCTAGAGTGTGCTTTTCCCTTGTTTGCATGCATCGCCGTGATTTTGTTAGTGTTCTAGGCTCGCGTCTCTAGCACGGTCTAGCCTAGGACCATCACAGTACCATCGTTGAGCGTTTATTCAACCTTGCATCTCTGAATTGATTATTGCTGACCCTTTTTGCTACCATATTATAAGCCTTCCCACCTCCACATACATCTACGTCGTGCGTTTGAATCTCCCTGGTAATCGCTCTATCCAATTTTTGAGAGTTTTGACTACGATGGTTGCCGACCGCCGTCTGCTGCTGGGTAAGAACTGGTAAGAATTTGAGATTTGCTTGACGGATTTGTGACACCCACCACCATCTCTTGTTAGTAGTCTGTAGGATCATATTCTTGTGTGTTTCTATTACTGCTAACCATGGCAAGATCACAAGCCGACGAGACTAACTGGGAGAACATGACGAATAAGGAGTTGCATGATAAATTTCAGCAAATGATGTTTGGACAGGTGCAAGATGTGCTAAACTGATTTGAAGAGGCCATGGAGAAGATAGATGGCATGGAGAAGGCGTTTGAAACAATGCTCGATAACAAGTTTAATGAATTGCTTGCGCGTCTTCCACCACCACCACCGGCTGCACCTAGCGCACCTCTACAACAACAACGACGACGACGACGACTACCTCCATGTCACAAAACATCCCTCCGCTGAGCGAGCCGTGTCCCTCTTGCACCTGGCCAAACTGTTGGTGCTGTTGTTGATACTTTTGTGGCTCCTATTGCTGACGAGCAGCAGGATGATTATGCGGGAGATTACGAGGATGATATTGATCAAAATCAGAACTACGTGCAACCACTAGCACCACAACCACCAGGTCGTCCACATGCAAATAATCACAATGGTAGGGCTCCCCCTCGGGTACGAGATCATGATCATCTCCCTAAATTGAAATTGAATATTCCACCATTTGAGGGTAGATACGTTCCTAATATATATCTTACTTGGGAGTTAGAAACCGAACAACGTTTTACATTTTTAGAATATCCTGAGGAGACACGTGTTGCTGTTGCACTTTGTGCTTTCACTAGTTTTGCTTATGTGTGGTGGTCTAAACATCGTAGAGTATATCCAAATAATATTTCAACTACCTGGTCTTCTTTCAAAAATGCTATGCATACTCGTTGGGTTCCACCATATTATCAACGTGAATTACTTCAAAAATTGTAGCGTTGAAGACAAGGAAAAAATTCTGTAGAGGATATTATCAGGAATTACAAACTGGCATGATTAGATGTGGTATTGTTGAGGATAACGAAGCTATGCTTGCACATTTTATGGGTGGATTAAATAGAGAGATTCAGACCATTCTAGAGTATAAGAAGTATAATAATATCACTCGTTTATTCCATCTTGCTTGTAAAGCTGAACGTGAAGTGCAGGATCGACAGGCATTGGCATGAACTAACGTTTCTGCAGGTTGATCTTCATCATGGACAACACGTGCATCCTCTACTTCCACTGCACCAGCACCTCCATCAGGTGCCACCTCCAGCCATGATACAAGAAAGTAGGCACAACCACCACTATCTGCCAAGAGCTCACCTGCCGGCCCTGCGCAGAGCTCTTCTTCTTCCATGGCATCAACAGGGCACACAAGTGATATTATTTGTCATCGTTGTAAGGGAAGACGACATTTTCGGAGAGAATGCAAATCTCAGCGTGTGATGATTGTTACTGAGGATGGTGGGTATGAGTTCACTAGTGACTATGATGAGGAGACTTTGGCTCTTATTACGCATGAAGAACATAGTGGAGATGATTCTGATCATGAGATGCAATATATGGTTGCTAAAGATGCTGACGGGTATGAATGTTTAGTTGCTCAACGTGTTTTGAGTGTGTAGGTTACACAAGCTGAGCAAAATCAGAGGCATAATTTGTTCCATACAAAGGGAGTTCTGAAGGAACGTTCTGTTCGCGTCATCATAGATGGAGGGAGCTGCAACAACTTGGCTAGCATGGAGATGGTGGAGAAGCTATCTCTCACCACAAGACCACATCCACATCCTTACTACATCCAATGGTTCAACAACAACGGCAAGGTTAAGGTAACACATAACGTTCGTGTGCATTTTAGTATCTCTACATATGCTGATTATGTTGACTGTGATGCGGTACCCATGCAAGCATGTTCCCTATTACTTGGTAGACCATGGCAATTTGATAAAAAATCTGTACACCATGGTAGAAATAATTAGTATACTCTTGTTCATAAGGATAGCCATATTACTTTGCTTCCTATGACTCCTGAATCCATTTTGAAAGATGATATTAATAGAGCTAATAAAGCTAAACAGGAGAAAAATAAGAGTGAAAATCAGATTGTGGCAAAAGAATTTGAGCAACAAATGAAACCTAATAATAAACCATCTAATGTTTCTTGTGAAATTAAATTGAAAAGTGCATGTTTACTTGCCACAAAATCTGATATTGATGAGCTAGATTTCAACAAATCTGTTTGCTATGCTTTTGTGTGCAAAGAGGCATTATTTTATTCGAGGATGTGTCTTCCTCTTTGCCCCCTGCTGTCACTAACTTTTTGCAGGAGTGCGCTGACGTCTTCCCACCAGACGTTCCACCGGGATTACCACCTATTCGAGGGATTGAGCTTCAAATTAACTTAATTCCCGGTGCATCGCTACCCACCGTTCACCATACCGTACCAATCCAGAGGAGACGAAGGAGATTATGCGTCAAGTACAGGAGCTGCTCGACAAAGGTTACATACGCGAATCTCTTAGTCCTTGTGTTGTTCCTATTATACTAGTGCCTAAAAAGGATGGTATGTCACGTATGTGTGTTCATTGTAGAGGCATTAATAATATTACTATTCGTTATCGTCATCCTATTCCTAGGCTAGATGATATGCTTGATGAATTGGGTGGCTCTACAATATTCTCCAAAGTTAATTTGTAGTGGATACCATCAAGTCCGTATGAAATTTGGAGATGAATGGAAAATTGCAATTAAAACTAAGTTTGGTTTATATGAGTGGTTAGTCATGCCTTTTGGGTTAACTAATGCACCTAGTACTTTCATGAGGTTAATGAACGAAGTTTTACGTGCTTTCATTGGACGATTTGTGGTAGTCTATTTTGATGATATATTGATTTATAGTAAATCTTTGGAGGAACATTTGGAACATTTACGTGATGTTTTTATTGCTCTACGTGATGCATGTTTGTTTGGTAACCTTGGAAAGTGCACCTTTTGCACCGACCGAGTATCTTTTCTTCGCTATGTTGTTACTCCACAGGGAATTGAAGTTGATAAAGCCAAGATTGAAGCTATTGAGAGTTGGCGGCAGCCCAAAACGGTCACACAAGTGAGGAGTTTCCTTGGCCTCGCTGGTTTCTATAGGCATTTTGTGAGAGATTTCAACACCATTGCTCCACCTCTCTACGAGCTTGCAAAGAAGGATGTGCCTTTTGTTTGGGGTACCGCACAGGAAGAAGCCTTCACGGTATTGAAAGATAAGTTGACACATGCTCCTTTACTCCAACTTCCTGATTTTAATAAGACTTTTGAGCTAGAATGTGATGCTAGTGGAATTGGATTAGGAGGTGTGTTATTACAAGATGACAAACCTGTTGCATACTTTTCTGAAAAATTGAGTGGGCCTAGTCTAAACTATTCTAGTTATGATAAAGAATTATATGCTCTTGCTTGGACCTTAGAAACATGGCAACATTATTTGTGGCCCAAGGAATTTGTTATACATTCTGATCATGAATCTTTGAAACACATTAAAAGTCAAGCAAAACTGAACCGTAGACATGCTAAATGGGTTGAATTCATTGAGACTTTCCCTTATGTCATTAAACACAAGAAGGGTAAAGAAAATGTTATTGCTGATGCATTGTCTCGTCGTTATACTATGCTTTCACAAATATTTGGTTTGGACACCATCAAAGATCAATATGTGCATGATGCGGAATTTAAAGATGTATTGTAGAATTGTAAGGAAGGGAGAACTTGGAACAAGTTCATTCTTAATGATGGATTTGTGTTTCGTGCTAACAAGCTGTGCATAGCTCCCTTCATCTTTTGTTGTTGCAGGAGGCACATGGAGGAGGATTAATGGGACACTTTGGCATCAAGAATATGGAGGATATACTTGCTACACATTTCTTTTGGCCAAAGATGAGACGGGATGTTGAGCGTTTTGTTGCTCGCTGCACTACATGTCAAAAAGCCAATTCACGACTCAATCCTCATGGTTTATATATGCCTTTGCATGTACCTAGTGTTCCTTGGGAGGATATATCTATGGACTTTTTTTAGGTTATCTCGAACAAAGAAGGGGAGGGATAGCATATCTGTTGTCGTAGATAGGTTCTCGAAAATGGCACACTTTATACCCTGGAATAAAAGCGATGATGTTGTTAATGTTGGTGATTTGTTCTTTCATGAAATTATTCGCTTGCATGGTGTGCCAAATACTATTGTTTTAGATCGTGATACTGAATTTCTTAGACACTTTTGGAGATGTTTATGCGCTAAGTTGGGGACTAAACTGCTTTTTAGTACTACTTGTCACCCCCAAACTGATGGACAAACTAACGCGGAGCATTCCAAGGTGATGCGGAGCATCCCAAGGTCATCCCCATGGACCTATCATCATCTCACCAAGTGCCTAGTGGACCCATGACATGAGCACGTGCAAGAGCTGTCGAAACCGAGGTGACATCACTCCTCTCACAATTCCACTTCAATCCACATGAGACATGGCTACTACCTCAAATGGAGACATTGTGCATACTCAGGTACCATGGAGAAGCTAAGGAGCAAGAAGGATCGGGAGCGGAAGACATGCGTTAAGACGGAGAAGAAATCAGCCACGTCCCAGGATGGCCGGATGATCAAGACAAGGTCCCGGACGATCCAGACACATCCCGGATGATCTGGACCCTAGCCCGGACGATCCGGACAATTGGAGACCCGAGAGCAACCGAAGCTGCATCGAAGCAGGATCATCCGGCCCCAGTCCCGGATCATCTGGCCAACCCCGGGCGTCCGGACCAGGACCTAGACATCCGGACCTCCCACAGTCCCCACAACACGGCCAGACAATCCGAACGCCGACCGGGATCATCCGGACCCCCGAAGCCCGGATCATCCGGACCGACACCCGGATCATCTGGACAGTGCCTATGTGCATGATGTTGGGCCGAGGCCCATGTATCCCTTCGCCCCATTCGCCTATATAAATGACTCCTCCACCACTTTTCTAGGGTTAGTGAAGTAGTAGCTAATTTAGAGATATAGCTTTGCTCATCCATTACGGATCTACTCCACGAGAGAGACCGTGGCCCCTCTTCGGAGAAGATCCACCTTGGATTCATGACCCCTCATGGGAAGATCCCCTCGTGGATTCAAGACCTCCTCATGGAGATGAACCTTACCTTGTATCTTTACCTTTGTTGTTCATGTAGCTTGTGGATCTTGTGTGTTTGATTGTCTAGTGGATGTGTGATTGCACTTGTTCTTGAGTGTTTCCCCTTGTGTTTTCTCTCCGTTCTTCCCCCGTGTTCTTCGTGTTCTTCGCGGGATCCGCTCCTTTCGTGACAGATCGGACGTATAGGGTTCCACCCTACATGATCTTGGTATCTAGAGCCACGTTGATCACGATTTTGGAGCCTCCCCGTTGTGTTTCTAGCTTGATTTTGTTGTTTTTCGTCCTAATTCGAAAATCCCCACATGATCTTGTGATTTGTGAGCTTTGATGATGTTTTGTTGGGTTTGATTCATCAATTTGTTGTGTTGCAAGTGGATCTTACCTTCCCCACCATCTCCACCTCGCAATCCACCCCAAAATCCACGAAATCCTCAAAATTGCCCCATTTTCCGAGATCATCCCGAGCACCATTGACCCGCCTGGATCATCCGGCTTCTTACCCGGATCATCTGGCCCCACCTAGATCATCCGGCTCCTGGCCCTGATCATTCGGCTTCCCCTAACGAAACTGCATTTTCTGCAGTTTTTAGTCACCGCTGCGTACGCCTCCGCATACCCCCTTCGACTACCACCGCGTAACTTCCGACAACCCTTTTGATACATCCACCACTTGACCGCTACCAACTCCGACACATATTGCTGCCTTTTGTTTTGAGAGTTTGAGTAGTGGTTCATCGTTTCCTAGGGTGTTTCGGCTAACTAGGAATGGTTCGACATCGACATCGCCGCCGCTCATCTTCGCCACAGACGCGTCATCAACAACGACCTTCACGGTAACCTCATCTTGGTTTTGTGACACCCTCAGCCGTAAGCAAGGACGGTAACTTCGACATCATCTTTGTCCACCCCTTGCCATTACATTGATAACCACGATAGCCTTATCTTTTTGCGTAGCTTACCCATCGAGAGTAGCCTTTGAGTATTGCCGGCACCGTGACTTGTGCACATTAGGTGATCATACTTCCCATAGCATACATACATCTTTGGTGCATATCTTGGTATCATCTATTGTGTCACAAGGTTGTCATCGCATACACAATTACTATCTTGGTTCGTGAAGCATTGCATGAGAAAAGAGCTCAACACACAAAGAGCCAAACAAGCTTATCTATTGTGTCACAAGGTTGTCATCGCATACACAATTACTATCTTGGTTCGTGAAGCATTGCATGAGAAAAGAGCTCAACACACAAAGAGCCAAACAAGCTTTTAAGAAGAAGGGAAAGATAGGCAAAGAGATTATAAGCAAGAACCATAGCATCACAAAACATTAATATTTTCATACTAGATCATCTTGGATCATATCATCGGAACACCATACATAGAGCATACTTGGGATAGAAGTCATTGCAGTTTTGCTTAGTAAGTTGTGCACAAGTTCGTATCCGCCTATTGTGCAATCATGCTAGCGTCTCTCTAGTGTTGTGCAACAAGAGCATTTTCGTGGATTCCACATTTTGGCTCATCCTTGGTTGCACAACCCCACTTATCTCTTTGCGTGTGTGTTTTCGTGTACCTTATATTGCTTGGTCTACTTGTTGCATTCGCGAATTTGTGAATCTTTTCCAACATTATTGAGTCTTGCTTACTTTCACATCAAATTTTGTGCCACCATCCTAACCAAGCTCCACCATAAGCTTTTACTTGTGTAGGTGTGAGAAACCGACAAGAATTGGTACTAATTGTGCTATTTCCTTGTTCCACATTGGAGTGATCATTATCCACTTTCAACTTCGTTCAAGGTACATTTGGTATACGTTCTTCTCTTTCGCCCACTCACATATTTCTCTCGGAATGACGGATAGGCCAAGTACTTCTACCAGCCCACTATTCATCAAGCAAGACGACGACATGAACTCCTACATCACCAAGAGTCACCTCTTTGGTGCACAACGTGCTTTGCATCAAGAGCAACAAGCAATGAGTGAACGGATCGACAACCTCGCCACCGACTTGCGACTCTCTGAGCAACGTACAAGGGACTACTTGGACCACAAGCTCGATGATCACAAGGAAGAGAACGACACAAGAATGGACGAGATTCGTGCTTTGTTGCTCAACCGCTCTTCTTCCACTTCGTCCTGATCAAGATGGAGCCATTCAAGTTGACAATCAGACTTGACCCTCTCCGGCTCAAGTACACCGACATCGAACACTCTTCGCCGTGCCGCGTGTAACGATCGTCACGCAAGCCTCAATCCTCTACGTGACACCGGCTCTCAAGAGCACCGACACCATCAAAACCAAGCTACCTTTGCGCTAGCAGGAGAACGGAAACGACAACGCCAACAGGAAGAGGAAGAGCGAGCGCGTCTTCAGCAAGAAGCACAAGATGCCGAGGCACAACGTCAAGTGCAACAATTGCGAGATGCTCAAGCACTTGAGGCGCAACATTCCCTCTGAGATTCAAGTCGAGCCGTAGCCACCCGAGGCGCACTTCGCGAAGAAGCTCACCAATGAAGATATCAAGCTCGCGTGCAACGTCAAGATCGACAAGTACCTCCACAAGCTCGCCAAGAACGTCAAGTTCACGAAGAGCATGAAGACAATGGAAATCCTCCTCGATAAGAGCAACATGAGGTCGTCAACCCTCCTCCCCAAGAGCAACATGAGTTTGTTAATCCTCAACAACATGGGCGTCATCATCCTTGACCCCAACACAATGAAGAGCAATGCTATGGCAAGCTAAAGTTCACCATGCCCAAGTTCAATGGAAGCAACGATCCCGAAGAGTACCTTTCATGGGCATTGAATGTCGACAAAATTTCCGCTTGCACAACTATGAAGAAGAGAAGAAAACCACGATGGCATCCCTTGAGTTCCAAGACTATGTCCTCATTTGGTGGGAACAAGTCATCGAACGCCGTGAGGCAAGAGGTAAACCACCCATCACTACTTGGGCGCAAATGAAGGATGCCATGAGAGCATGCTTCGTGCCTACCTACTACAATCGCGACCTCTTCAAGAAACTCCAACTACTCAAGAAAGGAACCAAGAGCATTGAAGAGTACTACAACGAGATGGAGATTGCAATGATAAGAGCCAACATCATGGAATATGATGAGCAAACTATGGCACGTTTCATGAATGGACTCAACTATCCTATCAAGAAGATCGCCGACTTTCAACCATACTCGAACCTCATCGAGCTAGTGCATCAAGCTACCAAAGCGGAACGTCAAGTGCAAGACGATTACAAGTATGCCAAGTTCTCATCCAAGTCATACGGCTTCTCCAACAACCAAGCTTCAACAACTCCAACACCGTCTACCAATCCTTCTACAAGCAACATCGACAAGTCGAGTTCCAAGAAAGCTTCGTCAACTCCAAGTCATCCTCCTACAATGAGCAACTTCAAGCCGAGAGCTTCATCATCATCAACCCCCACCAATGAGACCCTCAACATAAGTTCCTTCAAATGCTTCACATGCGGAGGCCGAGGCCACAAGCCCTACAAGTGCACCAACAAGCAGACCATGATCCTCAACGAAGACGGCACTTATGACTCAATGAGTGAAGGAGAAATGGAAGCCCTTGAGCAAGTGGCCATACACCGGCAAGTGAACGATGAAGAGGAACACGTCTTTTGCGATGAAGATTCAAGTCCCGCTCTAGTTGTCTCCAAGGTCATGACTCTTCAACATCACCAAGAAGAAGACCAAAGATGCCACATATTCCAAGTATGTCAAGTTCTCATCCAAGACTTACGGCTTCTCAAACAACCAAGCTTCAATGACTCCAACACTGTCTACCAAGCCTTCTACAACCAACATCAACAAGTTAAGTTCCAAGAAAACTTCGACTACTCCAAGTCATCCTACTACAAGAAACTTCAAGCCGAGAGCTTCATCATCTTCAACCCCCACCGATGAAACCGTCAAGACTAGTTCCTTCAAATGCTTCACATGCGGAGGCCGAGGCCACAAGTCCTATGAGTGCACCAACAAGCGGACCATGATCCTCGACGATGAAGACACTTATGACTCAATGAGTGAAGGAGAAATGGAAGCCCTTGAACAAGTGGACATACACCGGCAAGTGAACGATGAAGAGGAACAAGTCTTTTGCGATGAAGATTCAAGTCCCGCTCTAGTTGTCTCCAAGGTCTTAACTCTTCAACATCACTAAGAAGAAGACCAAAGATGCCACATATTCCACACCAAGGCCGGCATCACTGGAAGATCCGTCAAGGTCGTCATCGATGGAGGGAGTTTTCATAAACTCTCAAGTGAAGAACTTTGCTCCAAGCTCCAATTGCCCACGATGAAGCACCCACATCCATACAAAGTTCAATGGCTTAGCGACTCCGGCACTATCCAAGTCGAGCATCGAGTACAAGTCTCCTTCAAAGTTGGCACCTACAAAGACACTTTAGAGTGTGACGTCGTTCCAATGACCGTTTGCCACCTTCTTCTTGGATGCCCATGGCAATTTGATAGAGGTGTCATCTACAACGGCCAAATGAACCACTACATCTTCAAGATGAAAGGAAAGGAGTACATACTTCGCCCCATATCTCCAGGCCAAGTGATCGCCGATAAGCAAGCCACCCATCGTGGAGAGAATAGTGAGAGAGCGAACCACCAAAAAGAGAGTGAGCACCACAAGCCCAAATTGAGTGCCTCCACGATGAGTGACAAGAAGAACTTAGTTCTATTTGCCACCAAAAGTGAGATAAGAGGAGTGTGTGAGAACCCATCTAGTGTCCTACACTATGTCCTCTTATGCAAGGACGACGCACCAAAAGCTAACACCTCTCACACTCTACCATTAGTATTGTCTTCTCTTTTGCAGGAATTTCAAGATGTTTTCCCCGATGAGCTACCTCCGGGACTACCTCCACTACGAGGAATCGAGCACCGCATCGACCTCATCCCCGGAGCACCTCTTCTGAACAAAGCTCCATACCGCGTCAACCCTGAAGAAACCAAAGAAATACAAAGGCAAGTAAAGCATCCTGGTTATCTCGGTTATTCTTGTGCCAAAAAGAGACTGTAGCTTTTGCATGTGCTCCGGTTGTAGACCTATCAATGCTATAACCGTTCGCTATAGGTATCCCATTCCACGCCTTGATGATATGCTTGATGAACTTAGTGGTGCCACTATATTTTCCAAAATTGATCTTAAAAGTGGTTACTATCCAATATGCATACAAGAGGGGTGATGAATGCAAAACCGCTTTCAAAACAAAGTTTGGCTTGTATGAGTGGTTAGTCATGCCTATGGGTTTATCAGAAGCACCGGGTACTTTCATGCGTCTTATGAATCATGTCTTTCGCCCTTACATTGGTGTGTTTGTTGTGGTCTACTTCGATGATATCCTTGTTTATAACAAATCTCTTCAAGATCATGTCACCCATGTTCAAACCGTTTTGCAAACTCTTCGAAATGAGCATCTCTATGCTAATATGGAAAAGTGCCTTTTTGGCGTTGATAAGCTCGTTTTCTTGCGGTTTGTTCTTTCCTCTAAGGGTGTTCATGTTGATGACTCCAAGATCAATGCTATTAAAACTTGCCCCAACCAACCAATTTGCAACAAGTGTGTAGTTTCCTTGGTTTAGCCGGTTTCTACCGTAGATTCGTGAAGGACTTTAGCACCATTGCTTCACCTTTGCATGCTTTGAGCAAGAAAAATGCGCCTTTTGTTTGGGGACCATCCCAAGATACCGCTTTCAATGAGCTTAAATATTTGCTTACTCATGCTCCCGTGCTTGCATTACCCAACTTTGACAAACCTTTTGAAATTCATTGCGATGCTAGAGGTAATGGCATAGGAGGTGTGTTAACGCAAGAGAAGCACCCAATTGCTTATTTTAGTGAGAAACTTTCAGGAGCTCAACTCAATTACCCCATCTATGACAAAGAGTTATATGCTTTAGTGCGAGTTTTGCATGAATGGGAACACTATCTTCGCCCTCATGAATTTATCATTCATACCGATAGTGAAACGCTTAAATACCTTAAGGGTCAAACTAAGTTGAACAAGCATCATGCTAAGTGGAGTGAATTCATTGAGTCTTTTCCTTATGTCATCAAGTACATCAAAGGTAAGGAAAATGTTGTGGCGGACGCTCTTTCCTGCATATGCATGCTTGTTACTCAACTTGAATTGGATGTCATTGGCTTTGAGCACATAAAACACTTATATGAGCATGATCCCACTTTTGCTACTCCTTATGCCAAGTGTTTGACGCATACCTCTTGGGACCGCTATTACATCAATGATGGATATCTCATGAGAGCTAACAAGCTTTGCATCATCGAGTCTTCTCTTCATTTGTTGTTGTTGCAGGAATCTCATGGAGGTGGACTAATGGGACATTTCAGATGCGACAAGACTTTCACTACGCTCTCCAAGAACTATTTTTGGCCCAAGATGTTTCATGACGTCAACCGCTTCACCAACCGATGCTCTACATGTCGCAAAGCTAGGTCTAAAGCTCAATCCCATGGCCTTTAAATGCCTCTCCCCATTCCATATCAACCATGGGAAGATATTAGCATGGATTTTGTACTTGGATTGCCTACGACTAGAAATGGAAAGGATTCAGTATTTGTCGTTGTGGACCGAATCTCTAAGATGGCACACTTCATACCATGCAACAAGATAGACGATGCTTCACATATTTCCAATCTCTTTTGTAGGGACATATTGCGTCTACATGGAGTGCCAAAGACGATTGTCTTAGACCGCGACGTTAAGGTCCTAAGGTACTTTTGGAAGACCCTATGCGCCAAGCTCGGGATCAAGCTACTCTTCTCCACAACGTACCACCCAGAAACCGACGGCCAAACGGAGGTGACCAACCGCACACTCTCCGCCCTACTTCGCGTGCTCATCAAGAAGAACATCAAGGAGTGGGAGGAGTGCCTACCTATCGCCGAGTTTGCCTACAACCGTGCGAGACAATCAACTACCGGCAAGTCCCCTTTCGAGGTCGTCTACGGATGCAACCCATTGTCACCATTGTACATTCTTCCTCTACCACTCCAAGAGCGCATCAATATGGATGCCAGTGCACGTGTTAACCATCTCAAGAAGTTCCATGAAGATACAAGGCACACCATCGAGCTCCACGTACAACGACTTGCGACCAAGCTCAACATCAACAAGCAACCCATGGTACTCATCATTGCTGATCTTGTGTGGCTACACCTTTGCAAAGACCGATTCCCCACCGAACGAAAGTCCAAGCTTCTACCTCGAGCGGATGGACCCTTCAAGGTGCTGGAACACTACGACAACAACGCCTACAAGATCGACCTCCCGTGAGACAAGTTCAACATGAGCGACATCTTCAATGTCAAGGACCTCTCGCCCTACCATGGTGATGAAGAATTTGATCTGAGGTCGGATCTTCCCCAAGGGAGGGGAGATGATGCGGAGCATCCCATGGTCATCCACATGGATCTACCATCGTCTCACCAAGTTCCTAGTGGACCCATGACACGTGCACGTGCAAGAGCTCTCGAAACCGAGTTAACATCACTTCTTTCACAATTCCACTTCAATGCACATGAGACATGTCTACTACCTCAAACAGAGACATTGTGAAAACTCAGGTACCATGGAGAAGCTAAGGAGCAAGAAGGATTGGGAGTGGAAGACATGCGTGAAGACGGAGAAGAAATCAGCCAAGTCCCAGGCTGGCCAGATGATCTGGACGAGGTCCTGGACGATCCGGACATAGCCTGGATGATCCAGACCCCATCCCAGACGATCCGAACAATTGGAGACCCGAGAGAAACCGAAGCTGCATCAAAGCCGGATCATTTGGCCCCAGTCCCGGATCATCCGGCCAACTCCAGACATCTGAACCTCCCGCAGCCCCCAGGACACGGCACGACGATCCGGATGCCGACCAGGATCATCCGAACCCCCAAAGCTCGGATCATCCAGGACAACACCCGGATCATCCGGACAGTGCTTGCGTGCATGATGTTGGGCTGACGCCCATGTACCCTTTCACCCCCTTTGCCTATATAAACAACTCCTCAACCACTTTTCTACGGTTAGCAAAGTAGTAGCTCATTTAGAGATACAGCTTTGCTCATCCATTACGGATCTACTCCACGAGAGACACCGCGGCCCCTCTTCGGAGAAGATCCACCTTGGATTAAAGACCCCTCACGGGAAGATCCCCTCGTGGATTCAAGACCTCCTCATGGAGATGAACCTTACCTTGTATCTTTCCCATTGTTGTTCATGTACCTTGTGGATCTTGTGTGTTTGATTGTCAAGTGGATGTGTGATTGGACTTGTTCTTGAGTGTTTCCCCTTGTGTTTTCTCTCTGTTCTTCCCCCGTGTTCTTCGTGTTCTTCGCGGGATCCGCTCCTTTCATGAAATATCGGCCGTACAGGGTTCCACCATACATCACAAGGTCATCCCCATGGACCTACCATCGTCACACCATGTGCCTAGCAGACCCATGACACGAGCACATGCAAGAGTTCTCGAAACCGAGGTGACATCTCTCCTCTCACAATTCCACTTCGATGCACATGAGACATGGCTACTACCTCAAACAGAGACATTGTGCATACTCAAGTATCAAGGAGTTAGCCATGGAGACGCTAAGGAGCAAGGAGAATCCGAAGAGGAAGATGGACGTGAAGACGGAGAAGAAGAAGGGCTAAGTCAGCCGAAGCCCAGACGATCCAGACCGCCTTCCGGACGATCCGGCCCCAGCCCGGACGATTTGGACCATGGCCCGGACGATCCGGCTAACCCAACAGAGGACACCCGAAGCTTCACCACGAAGCCGGATCATCCGGCCCCAGTCCCGGATCATCCGGCCACCGCCGGACGTACGGACCAGGACCTAGACATCCGGACCTACCGCGGCGCCCACGACACAGCCGAATCATCCGGACCCCTGAAGCCCGGATCATCCGGACCAACATCCGGATCATCCGGACAGTGCCTGCGTGCATGATGTTGGGCCGAAGCCCATGTATCCCTTCGCCCCCAACTCCTATATATACGACTCCTCCACCTCTTTCTAGGGTCAGCAAAGGATTAGCTCATATTTGTGTGAGAGCTTTGCTCATCCAGTTAGTTACCTTCTCCTCGGAGATCGCGCCTCCTTGGAGAAGATCCCCCAAGCGGATTCAAGACCTCCTCATGGAGAAGAACCTCAATACCTCCTCATGGAGAAGATCGTGCTACTTGTATCGTCCTTAGTTGACCGTGGATCGTGTGATCTCTTATGTACTCAAGGATCTAGCATATGTGTGACTATCTCTTGTTGGTTTAGTGAATCTTTCGTGTTTGCCCTTGTGTTTCCCCTCGTGTTTCCCCTCGTGTTCATCACGGGATCCACTCCTTTCGTGAAAGAGCGGCCCCTAGGGTTCTACCCTACATCATCTTGGTATCTAGAGCCACGTTGATCACGATTTCAGAGCCTCCCCGTTGTGTTTCTAGCTTGATTTTGTTGTTTTTCGTCCTAATTCGAAAATCCCCACAAAAATAGCCCCAGAAATTTTTCTTGTAATTTGTGAGTTTTGATGATGTTTTGTTGGTTTTGATCCGTGAACTTGTTGTGTTGCATGTGGATCTTACCTTACCCCACCATCTCCACCTCGAAATCCATCCAAAAATCCGCGAAATCATCGAATTTGCCCCCATTTTCAAGTTCATCCCGAGCCATCCCCGAGCGAGTTGACCCGCCCGGATCATCCGGACCCTGAACCGGATCATCCGGATCCGCCCAGATCATCCGGCTCCTGGCCCTGATCATCCGGCTTCCTCTGCCGAAACTACAATTCCTACAGTTCTATACACCGCCGCCTACACCTCTGCATACCCCCTCGACCACCACCACCTAACTTCCGCCAACCCTTTCGATACATCCAACAGTACCACCAGTTGACCGCTACCAACTTCGACACATTTTTCCGCATTTGGTTTTGAGAGTTTGAGTTGTGGTTCATCGTTTCCTAGGGTGTTTTGGCTAACTAGGAATGGTTCGACATCGACATCACCGCCCCTAATCTTCGCCATGGACGTGTCATCAACAACGACCTTCACGGTAACCTAGTCTTGGTTTCGTGACACCTTCAACCATAAGCAAGGATGGTAACTTCGACGACATCTTTGTCCGCCCCTTGTCATTACATTGACAACCACCATAGCCTATTCTTTTTGCGTCGCTTACCCATTGAGACTAGCCTTTGAGTATTGCCGACAACATGACTTGTGCACATTAGTGAAGCATACATACATCATTGGTGCATATCTTGGTATCATCTCTTGTGTCACATGGTTGTCATCGCATACACAATTGCTATCTTGGTTCGTGAAGCATTACATGAGAAAAGAGCTCAACACACAAAGAGCCAAACAAGCTTTTAAGCAAAAGGGAAAGATAAGCAAAGAGCTTATAACTAAGAACCATAGCATCATACAACATTAAGATTGTCATACTAGATCATCTTGGATCATATCATCGAAACAACATACATAGAGCATACTTGGGATAGAAGACATTGCATTTTTTTCTTAGTAGGTTGTGCACAAGTTCGTATCCGCCTATTGTGCAATCGTGCTAGCGTCTCTCTATTGTTGTGCAACAAGAGCATTTTCATGGATTCCACATTTTGGCTCTTTCCTTAGTTGCACAACCCCACTTATCTCTTGGCGTGTGTGTTTCTGTGTACCTTATATTGCTTGGTCTACTTGTTGCATGTGCGAATTTGCGAATCTTTTCCAAAATTATTGAGTCTTGCTTACTTTCACATCAAATTTTGTGCCACCATCCTAACCAAGATCCACCATAAGCTCTTATTTTTGTAGGTGTGAGACCCGACCAGAATTGGTACCAATTGTGCTATTTCCTTGGTCCACATTGGCGTGATCATTGATCTACCTTCAACTTCAGTCAAGGTACATTTGGTATATGTTCTTCTCTTTCTACCACTCACATATTTTCCTTGGAATGATGGATAGGCCAAGTACTTCTACCAACCCACTCTTCATCTGACAAGACGCCGCCATGCACTCCTACATCACAAAGAGCCACCTCTTTGGTGCACAGCGTGCTTTGCATCAAGAGCAACAAGCAATGAGTGAACGCATTGACAACCTCGCCATCGACTTGTGACTTTCCGAGCAGCGTACACGAGACTACTTCGACCACAAGCTCGATGATCACAAGTAAGAGAACAACGCAATAATGGACGAGATTCGTGCTTTGTTGCTGAACCGCTCTTCTTCCACTTCGTCGTCTTCAAGAAGGAGCCGTTCAAGTCGACACTCCGACTTCACTCTCACCGGCTCAAGTACACCGACATCAAACACTCTTCGTCGTGCGATGCGCAACGATCGTCAAGTAAGACTCAATCCTCTAGGCAACAACGACTCTCAAGAGCACTGACACCATCAAAACCAAGCTACCTTTGCACAAGCACGAGAGCGTCAACGACAATGCCTACACGGAGAGGAAGAGCGACCGCGTCTACACCAAGAAGCACAAGATGCCGAGGCACAACGTCAAGAGCAACACTTATGAGATGCTCAAGCACTTGAGGCGCAACAAGCCCTCAGAGATTAAAGTCGAGCCGTAGCCAACCGAGGACGACAAGCTCATGAACATGAAGAAGCACTTTGCGAAGAAGTTCACGAATGAAGATATCAAGCTCGCATGCAACGTCAAGCTTGACAAGTTCCTCCACAAGCTCGCCAAGAACATTAAGTTCACCAAGAGCATGAAGAAAAGGGAAATCTTCCATGAAAAGAACAACACGAGGTTGACAACCATCCTCGCGAAGAGCAACACGAGTTTGACAATCCTCAACAACATGGGCGTCATCATCCCCGACCCAAACACAATGAGGAGGATTGCTACGGCAAGCTAAAGTATGCCATGCCCAAGTTCAATGGAAGCAATGATCCCGAAGAGTACCATTCATGGGCATTGAAGGTCGATAAAATCTTCCGCTTGCACAACTATGAAGAACAGAATAAGATCGTGATGGCATCCCCTGAGTTCCAAGAATATGTCCTCATTTGGTGGGAACAAGTCATCGAGCACCGTGAGGCAAGAGGTGAACCACCCATCACTACTTTGGATCAAATGAAGGATGTCAAGGGAGCACGCTTTGTGCCTACCTACTACAACCGCGACCTCTTCAAGAAACTCCAACTAGTCAAGCAAGGAACCAAGAGTGTTGAAGAGTACTACAAGGAGATGGAGATTTCAATGATACGAGCCAATTTCATGGAAGATGATGAGCAAACTATGGCACGTTTCTTTAATGGACTCAATCATCCCATCAAGAAGATCACTGACTTCCAACCATACTCAAACCTCATTGAGCTAGTGCATCAAGCTACCAAAGGAATGTCAAGTACAAGACGATTACAAGTATGCCAAGTTCTCATCCAAGTCATACGGCTTGTCCAACACCCAAGCTTCAATGACTCCAACACCGTCTACCAAGCCTTCGACAAGCAACGTCAACAAGTCGATTTACAAGAAAGCTTCATCAACCCCAAGTCATCCTTCTACACCGAGCAAATTCAAGTCGAGAGCTTCATCATCATCTACCCCAACCGATGAGACCGTCAGGACGAGTTCCTTCAAATGCTTCGCATGTGGAGGCCGAGGCCACAAGTCCTTTGAGTGTACCAACAAGCGAACCATCATCCTCAACGATGATGGTACATACGACTCCATGAGCGAAGGAGAAACGGACGCACTTGATCAAGTTGCCATGCACCGGCAAGTGAACGATGAAGAGGAACAAGTCTTTTGCGATGAAGATTCAAGTCCCTCTCTAGTTGTCTCCAAGGTCTTGACCCTTCAATATCACCAAGAAGAATACCAAAGATGCCATATCTTTCATACCAAGGCCGGCATCAATGGAAGGTCCGTGAAGGTCATCATCGATGGAGGGAGTTGTCATAACCTCGCAAGTGAAGAACTTTACTCCAAGCTCCAATTGCTAATGTAGGGTAGAACCCTAGATGGCCGATCTTTCACGTAATGAGCGGATCTCGCGAAGAACACGAAGAACACGAGGGAAACATGAGAGAATCACTCAAACCAACAAGAACGATCACACATATGCTAGATCGATGAACACAAAGGAAGATACATGATCCATGATCAACAAGGGACGATACAAGTGATAACCGGTTCTTCTCCGTGAGGAGGTCTTGATGGTCTTCTCCACAAGAAGGTCTTGAATCCAACATGGATCCTCTCCGTAGAGTGGCCGCGGTCTCTCTCGTGGAGTAGATCCGATGTGGATGAGCGAGGCTCTGTCTCTAATATGAGCTATCACAATGCTAACCCTAGAAAGGAGGTGGAGGTGGTCTATATATAGTCTTAGCCACGAAGAGGTAAGTGGGAGAGGGGTACAAGGCCAAAGGCCCGTGGCTGCGCACAGGAAGGTACCGATGGACCGGTCGGCACCGGTCGTCCGGTCGGCACCGGTCGTCCGGGTGCTGGGACTCGTCGGACGTACGGTATTCGTTGGACGTCCGGCCGCTGTAGCATTCGTCGCCTGGAGTTCTTCGGGTCGTCTGGGCTGCACCAGGTACCGGATGTCCGGTGGCGTCCAGACGTCCGGTGGCTGTAGCTTGTAGCAGCTCCGTCTTCGATTCCACGCTTCCCTCGTGGATGGTGTAGGTGTTCCTTGGTGCTTGCAGTCCTCCACGTCGTCCGTAGCATTCCGACAATACCTATACATGCACACGGGAGAAGTGTCAAGTAGTATACAATCCTCGAAGGGGTCAAGTGAACAAGCGTAAAGGAGATGAGTCACCTTTGTGTCTGTGGACTGGATGTCGAACGTGTCACTTGCCAAACTGACTCTTGACATGGTGATGTCTGTGGGATGCTCTGCATCATCTCCCCTCCCTTGGGAAAGATCTGACCTCGGATCGAAAACCAAATCACCATGGGAAAGAGATGGCGTCGTCGTGTAGGAGTGGTCGATCACCAAGTTCTCGTCTGTAACACCCACAATGAGGCTATATCTCCCACATGCCGGGGCACGACTTAGAGGCATAACCGCATGGTAGGCATGTCGCAAGAGGGGTAATATTTACACACCCCATGTACTGAATAAGAAAGGGATAAAGAGTCGGCTTATAATCGCCACTTCACACAATACATAAATATAACATACATCATCCAGAATACAATCAAGGTCCGTCTACGGTACCAAAATAAAGAAAGACAACCCCAAATGCTAGATTCCCGATCGTCCCAACTGGGCTCCACTACTGATCAAAAGGAAACAAAACAAAACAACAACCAAGATCTTCATCGAGCTCCCACTTGAGTTGGGTGCATCACCTGCACTGGTATCATCGGCACCTGCAACTATTTGGAAGTATCTGTGAGCCACAAGGACTCAGCAATCTCACACCCACGAGATCAAAACTATTTAAGCTTATGGGTAGGAGAAGGGTTAATGAGGTGGAGCTACATCAATCACTAAGCATATATGGTGACCAAGTATATTGATGCATTAATTAAATAAGAGATATTGTGATATCCCAACATATCCATGTTCCAACATGGAGCAAACTTCAGCTCCACCTGCAACTAGCAACGCTATAAGAGGGGTTGAGCAAAAGCGGTAATGTAGCCAAACAACGTTTTGCTAGGAAGGAGGGTTAGAGGCTTGACATGGCAACATGGGAGGCATGATAACAAGTGGTAGGTAGCGCGACATAGCGATAGAGCGAACAAATAGCAAGCAAAGATAGAAGTGATTTCGAGGGTGTGGTCATCTTGCCTGAGATCCCGCAAGGAAGAAGAACGAGTCGATGAAGAAGTCAAACGGACGTAGTCAAACGAATCCTCATAAACGCAACGTTATCGGAACTAACCCGAAGAAGCAACACCGGAAAGAAGCAAACAACATAGTAAACAACCATCACATAAACATGGCATGATGCACAACCAAGTATGATGCATGTGTGGTTTAATGAGGCATGGCATGGCAAAGTGCACAAACAAAACTACAAATTAAGTGGAGCTCAATATGCAACGAGTTGCATATTGACGAAACACCACATCAATTATTTAGTTCTCTCTCGTTTATGTACCCAACAATATTAAATGTTGTTAAATATGGCAAGAGGTGGAGCATGTGAAAACTACCTATCTAGGCAAGTTTAAATGAGGCCGGAACAACAAGCAACAAGTCCGGAAAATCCTCATGAGCTTATGTTAGATTTGGTACTGTTCTGCCCTAAACCATATTTTAGAGTTGTTAAACATGCAAAGCAAAGCCACCATGTTAAACTAGAAATTTTTCTACCCCATTTACATATAAAGTTTATTTAAAATGGAGCTACGATTATTTAGTTATGAAATAAATCATTTTAGCATGGCATTTAAGCAAATTAATGCAAACAGCAGTTTAAACATGCATGAAAGTTGGAAATTGTGAAACTAGACAAAATTCTAAGCATTTTACATATATAAGTTATTTACAAATGATGCACGGTCCAAGAAAAATAGGAGTGGACATGATTGCAAGAATTAAATTCAAAGTCATTTGAATTTAATTAAAAAGGTTTGAACAAGGACTAAGAATTAAACGTGTCCAAAAATGTTAAGATTTTCGGTGGAGCTCAGGAAAAAGATGATAGAATTTATGGGCGAAGTTTGAGGAGCAAACTCGAAGCATAAAAGGCTTGAGATTTTAAATTGCAAGTGTGTTTGCGGTTAATTCCGAACTAAAGGAATATTTTAAATAGCTCCCTAAAATATTGGGAGTATATGTTCTAAAGAGAGATCACCATTGTGAATATCCCTCGATTTAAATGGAACGAAGATCCATACAATTTATTTAGTTGAAATTTAAGAAGAGGTGCAAGATGAGATGATGCAATGCACATGATGCAAAAATGAAAGCAACGAACCACACAAATCCCACGTCGAATCTCAGAAATCATGGAAGGCATCTGAAGCTCCGGTCTTGGGGCGTCACAACACTCCACCACTATGAGAGGATCTCTTCCCGAGATCTAGGATGGCACCAAAGAGAAACGGGAGAGGAAGAGAAGAGGTAAACTAAATTGCTTCTTGGATAAACGAGTGAAACCACAAACCTTGAGAGGTTGAACAAATTGAAAGAAAGAAAAACAACAAAGATGAACAAAGTTGAAAACAATCCGTTAGAAAAGATGAACAAGGAACATTACTAGAGCCTTGTAGGTCGAAAGAGATGGAACAAGGGATTAACCAACCAAAAGAATATGAAACCACACCGGTATAACGAGATAGCCAAGGAACGAGAATGACATAATTTGACAGCACTCCGGTTGAACATGGAATGAATAGAATAATAACTTGACAATATGGAAAGAACTTGAATAGAACAATGCTCGTGTTAAGTGGATAAGCACGGAAAAGAACATGATCTTGACAAAACGAGACAATGTGTTAAAGAGAGCAATACAACAATGCCTCCGGTAGAATTGAAAGAATGCAATGAAAAGAATGGAGAAGAAAACAACATGTTGTACCTCAAGTGAATTTGAGAGAGCATCCTTGAAAGAAGGATAGAACAGAGTTGTTGGAAAACTCAACAGCGAAAAGAATAAGCTTGTTGTGGGCTTATGGAAAAGAACTCAAAACTTAGAGGTGAATACCTGCCACTACGGAAAACAATTGATTGCTTGAGAGCAACACGGATATGAAAACTTGACTCACCGAGAGAATAGGAGAAAAACTTGGATCATTGATAAGCACCACGAATAGCAACATTCCCAATGGAAGGCTTTAGGTGAAATATAACCCCAAGATAACTCCAATGAAGAGATTGATGGGTTGCAAAGGATCTCCTGAACGAAGAGAAAATGATGGGTTTAAATATCTCATTCTTAACAACTTGCGAATCATGAAACATGAAGTGAAATTGTCAAGAATGACATAATACCACCTCAAAAGGTAAAAAGAATTGCACTTCGGAATGCGCGATGAAGAATGCTTGAACTCCTCAGGACAAAACATGTGTTGAACACCATGTTTATTTGGAGTATAGCTTGGCAGATCGAAACTTCGAGAGAAATCTTGAAGAACGATCGAAGATTGAAAAGAATCTTTGTCGAGCCACCATGTAGAGCCTCCATGAAGAACTCCGTTAATAAAAGGATGAGGAAAGAAAGAGAAGTTGAAAACACAAGGTGATGCCTTGCAATGATTTAGATGGAGCTTCGCGACAAGATAAAGAAAAAAACTTGAAACTCCGGAGAAGAAAAGATGAAGCAACTTGGCACCGAGAATTTATTCATCATGAACAAACTCTGGAAGAATGAATCCATCATTTCGATGAAGCAAGAATAAGAATTATGTTATGCGTATCCTTCACCAATTTAAATTGATGACAAGCAACGGACTTGGCATACTACTTATTCTCATAGAAAAAAGATTAAGAGAGATATAGCGCAAACTTGAGAAGGTCTTCAACGATCCACCGGTAGGATTGGAAAGAACGAATGAATTGATATGATAAACGAAGGAAGAAGAATCTTGGAAGAACCACCGTAAGAATTGAAAATGAAAATAGCAAAGGCACAACTCACCGGGAAGAATTGGAAAAATGAAAGAAGATACTTGAGGGGATTTAGATACATGAGAACAGAGAGATCATGAACTGATTAGAGGATATTTGAACGATTCACTGGTAAGATTGGAAAGAACGAGTAAATCTTCTGAAATGATGGTCTCCGGAGAATCAAACTGAAAAGACTCATGAATTTCTCTGGATGGGTGAACAGAATTCTCAGAATGGAAAACAATTATGAGAGGATGGCATAACGCTAGAACCACGAATCTTTGATAGAACGGAACAAGATTTAAGGGAAAACTCTTCTTCGGTCTTCAAAATCCGAGAATGACGACGAGAAACACCACCATGAATTATTGATATACTCCGGGAGAATGAATAATGAAGGAGTTGAGCCAACGATGAAAAGAATTTGAATGATCTTGCAGGAAGACATATGACCGATGATACTTCATTCTTACGTCAAACTTTAAAAGATTTGAGAATAGCTCCGGGAAAAATTAGAAGAGTTAGGTAAGATCCTAGGAAAAGACCTGTGGGTTAGGGCCCACTCAAAAAAACACCGTTGAATGATTACTTGAAAGGGAGATTGCACCGGTTGAATTAAATGGCTTGAATGAGATATCCACCTCTAAAATAACTTGAATTGATTAAGAATAGAAGCACAAATCTTCTAAGATATCTTCACCACTCCGGAACAATTAAATAGCATGCGAAGAATGATTAAGAGTTGCACCGGCATGAGAAAACATTTGAAACGAGGAAAAGAATGTGATCAACACTGAAGGCTTGACTTGAATCCATCGGAGAAGAAAAGAACAAAGAATGATGAACATGAAGCTCCGTTAGTATCTTCATAAGAAACACCAGGTAAAACATTGAAAGAAAAGACTGAAGAGACTTCCCACAAATAAAAGGATACATGATTAAGAAATCTGAATCCTTGAAGAAAAGGGTGGGAGGGCGGGAAAACAAAGGCAACTTGGGTCAGCTGAAACGAACACCATTGAGAAAACTTAGAATTGATCTTGCGGATGGGAAAAATGATGGGATCATCTCGAAGAGAAATGCACCGGTAGGAAAAAGAATTGAGATGACAACCTCGATGATCAAGAAGGATTAGTATCCCCAAAGAAATATGGGAACACCATTTAGACAAGGTATGGAATCCGCATTTGACTTCGAAGCAACTTGAATACCACAACTCAAAACAAAACAAAGGATTTGGCTCACAGAATAAGCCGGAAACAAACATATGATAGATCCCACATCATATCATGTGTCTGTTGCAAAGATATTCTAGGAGCTACTTGAATTCCCACTTATAAACTCCTAAAACTTTCTGGTTATGCAATCAGGTGTTGGGGATACAGGGCAAGCATAATATCTCACCCAAAACTAGCAAATCCTACATCGAGCTATATCCATCCTTCAACACATAACCAAGAAACCTTCGGAAATCATTTACCGCAACCTTCGAAAAGCATCCGTTATACGAGTTGTGGCCATAATCCCGAACTCCCACCCCAGCACTGGGTGGCGTCGAGGTTATCTCACCAACAACTGCATAAAAGAGATTTTCGATGTCGGTGAAACCCAGGTATTCCAGAACTGCAATGATCAAATTGTGACGACAACACCTCGGAGCTCAACTCCCCGGTACACTGCCACAACCCCTAAATGTCAGGAGGCACCAAGAACAATGTTCTCATCACAAAACTATCGGAACAATTCCAAGATACCCACGTGATCCTAAAAAAATTCGTGAAATTTGAGGAGAGAAAAGTCAAAACTTCTACGTTAGGAGGCCTCACCAGAGCGACGAAGGGACTGAGGAGTAAAAAGAATCCTACTCTCTGATATATATAATCCAATGACTCAAAACATTTTCTTCTAGACTCAACAACGTCAGCGATTCGATCAAGCAGGGAGCTCCTAAGTCGGGGATGGCTCTGATACCAACTTGTAACACCCAAGATGCGGCTATATCTCCCACGTGTCGGGGCACAATTTAGAGGCATAACCGCATGGTAGGCATCTCGCAAGAGGGGTAATCTTTACACGTACCATGTACTGAATAAGAAAGGGATAAAGAGTCGGCTTACAATCGCCACTTCAGACAATACATGAATATAACATACATCATCCAGAATACAATCAAGGTCCGTCTACTAGATTCCCAAATAAAGAAAGACAACCCCAAATGCTAGATTCCCGATCGTCCCAACTGGGCTCCACTACTGATCAAAAGGAAACAAAACAAAACAACGACCAAGATCTTCATCGAGCTCCCACTTGAGCTGGATGTGTCACCTGCACTGGTATCATCGGCACCTGCAACTGTTTGGAAGTATCTGTGAGCCATGAGGACTCAGCAATCTCACACCCGCGAGATCAAGACTATTTAAGCTTATGGGTAGGAGAAGGGGTAATGAGGTGGAGCTACAACAAGCACTAAGCATATATGGTGGCAAACATATGCAAATAAGAGCGAGAAGAGAAGCAACGCAAATGTCAAGAAGCTAGAAATGATCAAGAAGTGATCCTGAAACTACTTACGCACAATCATAACACAAGAACCGTGTTCACTTCTCGGACTCCATCGAAAAGAAACCATCACGGCTACACATGCGGTTGATGCATTTTAATTACGTCAAGTGTCAAGTTTTCTACAACCGGACATTAACAAATTCCCATCTGCCCATAACCGTGGGCACGACTTTCGAAAGTTCAAAACCCTGCAGGGGTATCCCAACTTAGCCCATGACAAGCTCTCATGGTCAACGAAGGATATTCCTTCTCCCAGGAAGACCCGACCAGACTCGGAATCCCGGTTACAAGACAACTTCGACAAAGATAAAACAAGTCCAGCAACATCACCCGAATGTGCCAACAAATCCCGATAGGAGTCGCACGTATCTCGTTCTCAGGGCACACCGGATAGGTCAAGCTACGAGTAAAACCAACCCTCAAGTTGCCCCGAGGTGGCCCCGCAAGCTGCCCGTTTCGGACCAACACTCGGAGGAGCACTAGCCTGGGGGGGTTTAAAATAAAGATGACCCTCGGGCTCCGGAAACCCATGGGAAAAAGGTTTAGGTTGTTAGGCAAATGTAAAACCAAGGTTGGGCCTTGCTGGAGGAGTTTTATTCAAAGCGAACTGTTAAGGGGTTCCCATAACATCCAACCGCGTAAGGAATGCAAAATCAAGGAACATAACACCGGTATGACAGAAATTAGGGCGTCAAGAGTGGAACAAAACACCAGGCATAAGGCCGAGCCTTCCACCCTTTACCAAGTATATAGATGCATTAATTAAATATGAGATATTGTGATATCCCAACATATCCATGTTCCAACATGGAACAAACTTCAGCTCCACCTACAACTAGCAGCGCTATAAGAGGGGCTGAGCAAAAGTGGTAACATAGCCAAACAACGGTTTGCTAGGAAGGAGGGTTAGAGGCTTGACATGGAAACATGGGAGGCATGATAACAAGTGGTAGGTAGCACGACATGGCGATAGAGCGAACAACTAGCAAGCAAATATAGAAGTGATTTCGAGGGTATGGTCATCTTGCCTCAGATCCCGCAAGGAAGAAGAACGTGTCCATGAAGAAGACAAACAGACATAGTCGAACGAATCCTCACAAACGCAACGTTATCGGAACTAACCCAAAGAAGCAACACCGGAAAGAAGCAAACAACATAGTAAATAACCATATCACAAACATGGCATGATGCACAACCAAGTATGATGCATGTCTGGTTTAATGAGGCATGGCATGGCAAAGTGCACAAACAAAATTACAAATTAAGTGGAGCTCAATATGCAACGAGTTGCATATTGATGAAACACCACATCAATTATTTAGTTCGCTTTGGTTTATGTACCCAACAATATTAAATGTTGTTAAACATGGGAAGAGGTGGAGCATATGAAAACTACCTATCTAGGCAAGTTTAAATGAGGCCGGAATAACAAACAACAAGTCCGGAAAATCTTCATGAGCTTATGTTAGATTTGGTACTGTTCTGCCCTAAACCATATTTTAGATTCTTTAAACATGCAAAGCAAAGCCACCATGTTAAACTAGACATTTTTCTACCCATTTACATATAAAGTTTATTTAAAATGGAGCTACGGTTATTTAGTTATGAAATAAATCATTTTAGCATGGCATTTAAGCAAATTAATGCAAACAACAGTTTAAACATGCATGAAAGTTGGAAATTGTGAAACTAGATAAAATTCTAAGTAGTTTATATATATATATATATATATATAAGTTATTTACAAATGATGCACGGTCCAAGAAAAATAGGAGTGGACATGATTACAAGAATTAAATTCAAAGTCATTTGAATTTAATTAAAAAGGTTTGAACAAGGACTAGGAATTAAACATGTCCAAAAATGTTAAGATTTTCGATGGAGCTCAGGAAAAAGATGATAGAATTTATGGGCGAAGTTTGAGGAGCAAACTCGAAGCATAAAAGGCTTGAGATTTTGAATTGCAAGTGTGTTTGCGGTTAATTCCGAACTAAAGGAATATTTTAAATAGCTCCCTAAAATATTGGGAGTATATGTTCTAAAGAGAGATCACCATTGTGAATATCCCTTGATTTAAATGGAATGAAGATCCATACGATTTATTTAGTTGAAATTTAAGAGGTGCAAGATGACATGATGTAGTGCACATGATGCAAAAATGAAAGCAACGAACCAGACAAATCACACGACGAATCTCAGAAATCATGGAAGGCATCTGATGCTTCGGTCTTGGGGCGTCACATCATCATCTTGAAGCTCGAAACAGGCACTCTCCAATGTCGCACCATCTTGGGATTCCTTCAAAAGGAGCAAAGAAAACAAACCCTTGGAAAAACAAATGTGGTTAGCGTTAGTGCAAAACCAAGCATTCATGGGGTGATTCACCAAACAAGTGTCGTCATCATGCAAAGCATATGGTTTGACAAAGGATTGTAGCATGTCATGTAAGCATATGGATTGAGCAAAATCAAGGTCATCATGGAAACAAGTATGCAAATATGTGTGACAAGAGAAGAAGCATCTACCTCATGGTCATAGAAAGCATGCATAAAGCGCTCAATGAAAGGTCTATGGTAGGCATATGAAGCATTCACAACACCAAATAAAATGAAATGTCTAAACACATGGGACAAATGCAAGACAATCCAAGCATAATGTGCAGAGGGTGTAGTGAATATAGTGTGGCACTCAACACAATAGAAAGAGAAATTGTTCATCATGTGTGAGGCAATCAAGGCAAGCATGTATCAATCAATGAGATATGGCATATGTGAAGAAATGATATTGTTGCAACCAAGCATGTGATAGGACTAAATAATCCAAGAATCGGACGCAACACACAAGGCATATATATCATGATGCATGGAACTGTGAAAATGACAAGTTGAAGCAAGATCTCTAACATGTGTGCAATCAAGTGGTTCAAGATGAACAATAAGTCTCATGGTGCAAGCAACACAAGTAATATGATCCGCAACATCCATGTTCAAGAAAGGTGTCACCTTGAAGGCGTGTCCTTGTGCATTCTTCACAATGCCGAATGTAGCGACCTGACCCGAATGGATCAAGTCTCTGTGCTTAAGTGTCATCCCTGGATCCGTATGCTGACACACACAGTACTCGAAGGATTTATAATAGAGGTAACTCACATGTACAAAGTAACGTAAATACTATTACCTCAATCCATATAGCGGAAGCAACAAGGTTGTGGATTCCCATCAACACCAACGGCAAAGTTGAGTGTAGAAATCGTAACCCTAACGTATCACTTACTCGTCATAAGATAAACCTGCAACATGAGACGTTGCAGCCCGAAACGGGTCAGTACATTGAATGTACTGGCAAATTCACACCATAAAGAAAATGATGAATAAAGGCTATCACTACATGCATATTTGGCTGGTGGAAAAAAAGCTCTATGGTTATAAGGTTTTTGTGTAAAGCCAATTTTTCCCTACTGCAAAGGAATAAATTTTATTTAACTATCATGGTGGTTGTTGAACATTGAGAATGGTTGACAGCATTCTCAATCCCAATTAAGTAACATCATTAAACCCAACAAACTTAATTTAAAGTAACGTGATGAGATCAATAGGATAATCCAAGAACTAGATACTCAAGATGTCCATAACCGGGGACACGGCTAATCACGATTAGTTTGTACACTCTGCAGAGGTTTGCGCACTTTTCCCCACATGACTCGATCGCCTCCGTTTGTTTTCTCGCACTACATGGTGTTTGAGAAACAGATGACTGAGACATAGTCTTTCAGAAACGCTAGCACCTTACATGTGGGGTAGACCGTACCACCTACAACCCCTACATCTGCTAGTCCACCCCGTAAGAGTTTGCACAACTTAGTCGACTATGCCAGAGCCCATAGTAGCATGTGGCTGCACACGGAAGTTTCTAGCATGAATGATCTTATGATCCCTTTGAGCCTGGGTGGCGGTCCAAAATAAAACAGGCAAGTCCTGATAGACATCAAGTGCCTCAATCCACCCAGATGTGTGTTTAAGTTGCCACCTTAGATAAACCATTAAAATTATCAACTCACATCTGTCATGGATATCACTCACCCAATCCACGTCTACTAGCATAGCATGGCATAATAAGCAAACGTAGAAGTAACTCCCAAAGGTTTCATAATAATACAGGTGATAGGTACTACCTCATGTACTTCCCATCCCACTATTTAATTAGATCCTAATCATGCAATGTGTGAGGATTGGTCTAATGCAATAAAACTGGGTTGTAGAAAAGGTATGATCAAAGTGTGAACTTGCCTGCAATGTTGACGAAGATGATTCGCACTCAAAACTCTTGATAGCTCTACTCGTCACACTCCGGTCAATCTATCGTAAGCAAGCAATAGTAACCACACATAAGCAATCACTCAAAGATCAGAAAAAACGAAGAAGACAATTCGGAAAACGTCTAACCCAAGAAAATAGCTATTGCAACATAAAACAATTTCTAACAGTACCAAAATTATGTGAATTTGGCCTTATTAGAATGTTTAGGTCAAGGGCTTCGATTTGCAAAAAGAATCAACTCAAACAGAGTTACGAAACTCAAGTTATGATCAAACGAAGTTTGAATTCAAATCTGATCTAATTCAAATTTTAAACTTTTCAAAATCATGTTTAAGTTGTTCATGCGGATAGAGGGGATCACAACGAAGACGTGGGCATTGGTTTCGTTGAATTTGGACTAACGAGCAAAAAGTTATAGTCATTTGAAAATTAGGGACTAATTTGTAAATAAATCTTCACGGATAGGTCCCTGGCCGAAAAATAACCAGGAAACGAAAATACTAAATAACGAACGCTCGTTTATAAGATCAAAACAGTGGACGTTCGCTGTTTAATAAAACCTAAAAAAACAGATCTAGTCTAGGTTTTTTTTAAAAAACCGAACTTAAAATAAAACCGAGGCGGGTTACGGTTTATACCGGTTCACCCAAAAGAACCGGCGATGATGGTGGTTACTCCGGCGAGGCGGTGCGGGGCTCCGGCGGCGGCTCCGGTGGCGGCGGAAGCAGCGGCAGCGGTGAGGG